>NC_047529.1:24686589-24989923 GCF_012275295.1 Melopsittacus undulatus | reverse complement strand
AAAGACCTGTACAGTTGAGATCCTGTTTTTTTTTTTTATTGTATTTGCAATTCAGATTTATTTATTTCTAAATTTAAAATCAAACAAATACTGTCTTCTTTAGTATGAGATGACCTTAATTCCTTCACTCCTTTGCATTCAGGATAGATATAATACTTTGTGGAATATCAGAACATGATTCTTTTAGGTAAGCACTTTTCCTTATAAATTAGATTCGCAATGACAGAATGATGTTTGAAAGGTATAATTATGATTTAAAATTTTTGTATGTTTTATTTGGATTGAAATTTCTCTTAATTATTTTTTTCATTTGAATGTACATGTTTGCTTCATGAAGGTAAATGAGCTGAAAGGAAGATAACGGAAATGTATTTTATTTCAAGATGCAGGTATTCTGGTTTTTGTTTTGTTGTGGTATCTGAACCATGCCTTACTACACAACACTTTTTGGAAGAAGATAGTCCTAGGATAAAGGCTTTGGCATTAAACTCTAGAACATGCTTAACATAGCAAATGTAAGCAAAAAATAAGTAGTTTTATGAATGTGGGAGTGAAACCCTGACCTCATTAAAGTCACTATTAAAACTATCTTGGTTTCTTCAAGGTATATTTTTAGGAAAACTAGGAAATAATTAGTAAAATTAGTACTGCTATAGTAAATACTAATAAAACTTCACTTTAAATAATTCAGATTTTTCTAGTCACCAACACTGAAATGAACTATAAATGGAAAAAAAAACCAAGAGTGCTAACATAAGCAAAGGTTAAGATGAAATATACAGATTCTTATAAGTAAAAATTTCATTAATTTTAAATGTGTTAGGAAGTTCTTGGCCACAGTGTTTGTAGGTATGTGCAATAATGTTGTGTGGTCCCCCTGACCTAGGTGTTATTTTTTTGTTAGCACAGAGGTTAAGGCTTGCATTCAGTGACTCACATGACCTCTTACAATCTCCTGTCCCTGTGCTCTTCTGGATGGAAGATTGGTAAGAATATGAAAACAAGAAGCCACAGGCATAGGAAATGATTGAGTCCCATTTAGATGAAAACGTTCAGGCCATGGGTCACAGATGTTGTTTTTGCTGGAGGCCTCTGAGGGATGCAGGATAATTGAATTCAGCCTGTTGCAAATATAGGGGAACCCTGAGACAGTGACTGTTCACAAATGATACTTTTCCTTTTGTCGTCACACAAAACACCATGTTTGAACTCCTGCAATGAAGGAATCAAAAGTCTGTGAGAAATTCCAGGTTTGATGACAGCCCTAATATTTTCTAACCCTTCCCCCCCCCCAAAAAAAAAATGGTATGGAATGGTATTTTTCTTGCTGTTGAAAACATAAAAACATGATTGTTTATCGTGTTCTCATCTCATGTAGTATTTGCAGCAAACTGTATTGCAGCTGCTTAGGAGTCAGTTGTAATGATCCTAAAACTCTCAAATTTTTTTTTGCCGCACCTTGCCGTGCCGTTTTCCAGAAGTTTGAAAAGTTATGATTTATTACACGAATCTATGTTAGATAAATCAGAGTGCCATTCTGCTGCAGAAAATCTCTTAAAATATGAGCTGTCTCACTGCAGCCTGGTAGATATGTCTAACCCATGGCTCAGTGTATCCTGATCCAGTAAGTGTTGCAGACAAAAGATTTAGGTCGATTTCATCAGATTTGAAGAGCCACTCAGTCTGATACAGAGATGAGGATGGACAAACAGATTACATGGTAATCATTTTGACCCAAGATCTTATTCTGAGAGGTGCAGAAGTGCTATTGCATGTTAAATGAAGATGCATCTTAGTACAAAGTGGTTATAGCCCTACTTACCTGTCCTCACACTGGTGAACATCATGAGCACCAGTCAGCATTAGACACACAGTGAGCAGGTGCTGACATTCAGAACTCTCTTTCTCATCAGCTGAAGACAGGAATAGGTAGGACAATATCACAGCAAAGGTTATCTTCAATCACTTGAAGGAGAATGGGCCATCTGGCCTGGTTTTAGCTAGGATAGAGTTACTTTTCTTCTTAGTAGCTGATACAGTGGTGTGTTTTGGATTTAGGATGAGAATAATGTTGATAACACTCTGATGTTTTAGTTATTGTTGAGCACAGCTCACACTGAGTCAAGACTTTTCAGCTTACCCTAACTTACACCCAGCCAGTAGACTGGGGGTGCATAAGAAGTTGGGAGGGGACATAGCTGGGATAGCTGACCCCAACTGACCAAAGGGATATTATAGCATGATGCTTAGTATATAAACTGGGAGAACATTTGAAGTGATGGTGTTTGTCTTTCCAGGTAACTATTATTCCTGATGAAGCAATGCTTTCCTGGAGATGGCTGAACATCTGCCTGCCAGTGATGAATAAATTCCTCCATTTATTCTGTTTGTTCTTGCAGCTTTTGTTTTATCTATTAAACTACTTTTATCTCAGCCCATGAGTTTTCTCACTTTTACTCTTCTGATTCTCTCCCCCATCCTGATGCAGGCGGGAGTGAGCAAGTAAGTAGCTGTGTGGGGCTTGGTTGCTGGCTGGGTGTAAATCATAACATCAAACTATTTTCAGAGCTCCTCTGTAAACAGTAAAAGAAACCACAGAATTAATCACAAACTAATGTCTTGGTTTTGCTTGTCTTTAAGGGTGCAGAAAGCACTTGACCCTTAAGTCTGTTTAGTGTGAAAGACTGTGCCTTCACTGTTTGAACATAAGCATGGTTTCTGCTCAGCTTTGCAGTGGAATTTAACAACCATCTTGAGCTGAAAAATCACACAAGGACTTTCTGGATCAAACTTATTATGCATTCAGTTTCCCAGTACTCCATCTGCTGTTTCCTTTTTCCATATCCCATTAACAAATGCTAAGCTGCAGATTGTTTTTTGCATAGTAATGAGCTACGTAAGTATGAAAACAAAACAGAAGTTATATATTTCTGTTAGAATAAGTGCCAAGAACACCTCCTGTTGCAACACTACTAATGACAGGATAGCAACAGTGGAATAAAGAGAGTAATTTGTAGTATTCCCAGGTCAGCTGTACACATGGTTACCCCAAAAATAAGTAACTGAGGCAATTTATCCTGTACTTACAATGCATCAGATTCATTCCTGCTGTAATTGCAGTAGCCTCAGTGGATCTGTATCATGGAAAAAATTGGCCTTGCAGTTGGAAAGCCTCTTACAGATGGTGATAAAAAAAGGTGGCCAGCATAAATAATGTCATTATCCCAATTAACTGGAATTGATTAATTCATCCATCCTTTTCCCAAGTGATTATGTCCAATTAAAATAATTGCCTGGATAGCATTCCATTGCTAGATCCCTGTATGAAACATCTTTGAAATAGCGTTTTACTCATATGCCAGCACATCCACCACTACCTGGCAGTAGGAAACACGTTAAAGCTGCTACAGTTCAAATATGAGGACAGAGAAGCTTTGGAATATCTCTGAGATAGACTCATGTATTATTATTTGTATAAGCATGGGGTTACCATGGAATGAGATCTGATTTTTTGCAGAATGCAAGGGGATAGTGCTTGCTGTAAAGACCTCAGATTCCTAAGGAAGCACAGACACATACAAGGAGCATGAGGGAACAATGAGATAATATCAGTAGGCATAGCCAGCGCTGTCAGTGGCACCACAGCAACCTCTCACTTTTGTATATTTTTGTAGGCATCACAGTCACGGACTGGTTTCTAAACATGTCTCTGAAGGTAGCTAGTTCTGTATATGCTTACACAGATACTCTCCTAGCTATGAAAGTGATACAAAGTCTGACAATATCTGTCTGAAAATGTTAAGCATGGTCAGGAGAGCCTGATACCACAGACCTACCAAAGGCAAGAGTCTTTCTGATTGTGATTAGGAGATGATGGGTGTGACAGGGATGCCTTGAAAAGGCAGTTTCTGAAATCACATATGAAGTGTAAGAGAGATATAGAGTAGTCATTTAAAGAAAGGGATAACAAGCTCAAATGAGCTGGGTAGGAAAAGGATGCCTGTAGCCACAGTATAGCATCTGCTAAATTTAGAGAAAAGGCTGTTCTAATAAAGTGTGAGTACACATAGATGTATGCATAAATGGAGATGAAAAAACTGTATTTGAGATGTTTTGCATAGAAAATATGCAAACTTCAAGCACGGTTTTGCATCTAGAAACATTAAACTCAAAGATAGATAAGATGCTTAAATTACTGGGCTGCATAACCACTCAGTACAGTAGCTGGTTCACTTAAGAAAATGAGGTCGGAGAAAGCTTTGAATAAAAAAATTTTTGTTGAATCTGAGCTCCTGGCTACAGGATGAGAAAATACCAAAGAAAGACATTACAGATTTAATTTGAAACATGGTTACATGGTACTGAGAAACAACCGTGAGTTATGTAAGTAATAGAAAATCATTTTTATTTACAAATTAGGCAGTAACGCGATCAGGCATGGAAGAAAGACAAGTATGAAGAAAAAAATTGCTATTGGCTAAGTACTGGGGAACCCTGCAGAAAACTGGTAGAGGGTTAAGAAAAGTTGTTTATGGGCATGGTAATAAAAATATAATAGAAATATACAGGGGATGGGGAAGCAATAGGTTAATGGACACCAGCAACTTGCAAATCAACCAGGTAGAAAGCACACAGCACATCATAAAAAAATGAAGCTGAATTCTGGTTTTAAGCATACACAATGTAGAAGTGTTTTGCTTGCTTAAATGTAAGCATCTCATGAGAATTGTGCAAGGCCTTTAGCCACCCTTTCTGCGTTGTGTACAGCTTGTCACTTAGGCAGGTTATTCAGATACCTTTTTGTGCCTCATGGGCTAAAACTGGCATCTTAGCGCAATTTGGCATGTCATGATGACATGCAGAAAAAGGAGCTATGAAAGTGTATGTGTAAAATATACATACAGAAAAGTGAATGTCTGTGACAGTGAAGCTGTGAAAACCCCAAAATAAACCAAAGAACTGAATCTCTCTAGGACTTGTTGACTCAAATCCTTGAATCCTTCAAAGCAGTCATATTCATGATTGTCAAATCTGAGTATGCTGTGAATCTTTTTGTTTGTTTGTTTTCCATTAAGAAGGTTCATTTTGTTTTGATTTCCTGTAATTTGTTTCACAGTTCACAAACAGAGAACTCTTTTTGGCTCTTGAATAGCTATCATTCTCTTACATTGTAAATTCAGTTAGATTAGGTCTTCCCGCAGAAGTAGTAACTTGATTGATTTATTAAAAAAGTACTTTGCTATTCAATGTAAGGAGTTTTAATTTATTATTTTGTTTTCTTAGATGACCACAAGGAGTTCCCATTGCAGTCCTGAAATTAGCTAAAATAAAGGAAAACTTGTCAAACTGCATTTTTAGGAAGAAGTAACATTACTCTAGCTGCAAGTGATAGTTAGACTTTGGTAATGCCTGCCTAGAGTTCAACACCTTTCAGTGTCCCTGTGGTTAATCTAATGTAATAAGTGTCTTCTTGCAGGTATGTGTTTTTCTATAACCATATGCTTGACTGAAAGCATCTGACTCACAGCCTGTGCCAGGACAGCAGATGCTGTGCGAGTCATTTTGGAGTGGTATGGTATGTGACACTCATGACTGTAAAAGTAACATCTTTCCTCTGAGATCTTATTCCAAGATATTTTTGAACTATTTTCTTTTTGAAACCTGTTTACTTTAGAAAGTTTTAGAAATAGAAAGTTTTTTACTCATATCTCATGTCAGTTCTCTGTTGCTTACTCATAGAATCATAGAATCATAGAACAGTTAGGATTGGAAAGGACCTCAAGATCATCTAGTTCCAATCCCCCTGCCATGGGCAGGGACACCTCACAATAAACCATATCACCCAAGGCTTCATCCAACCTGGCCTTGAACACTGCCAGGGATGGAGCATTCACAGCTTCCTTGGGCAACCCATTCCAGTGCCTCACCACCCTCACAGTAAAGAACTTCCTCCTTATATCCAACCTAAACTTCCCCTGTTTAAGTTTTAACCCATTACCCCTTGTCCTATCACTACAGTCCCTAATGAATAGTCCCTCTCCAGCATCCCTGTAGGCCCCCTTCAGATACTGGAAGGCTGCTATGATGTCTCCACACAGCCTTCTCTTCTCCAGGCTCAACAGCCCCAACTTTCTCAGCCTGTCTTCATATGGGAGGTGCTCCAGTCCCCTGATCATCCTCGTGGCCCTCCTCTGGACTTGTTCTAACAGTTCCATGTCCTTTTTATGTTGAGGACACCAGAACTGCACACAATACTCCAAGTGAGGCCTCACAAGAGCAGAGTAGAGGGGCAGGATCACCTCCTTTGACCTGCTGGTCACACTCCTTTTGATGCAGGCCACAATACGGTTGGCTTTCTGGGCTGTGAGTGAACACTGAAGCTGTCTCATGTTCATTTTCTCATTGACCAACACCCCCAAGTCTTTCTCCAAAGGACTACCATGAATTTCCTTTTTGCCCAACCTGTAGCTTTTCCTGGGATTGCTCCGACCCAGGTGTAGGACCTTGCACTTGTCATGGTTAAACTTCATGAGGTTGGCATCAGCCCACCTCACAAGTGAGTCAAGGTCCCTCTGAATGGCATTTCTTCCCTCCAGCATATCAACAGAACCACACAGCTTGGTGTCATTGGCAAACTTGCTGAGGGCACACTCAATTCCATTGTCCATGTCAGCGACAAAGACATTAAACAAGACCGGTCCCAACACCAATCCCTGAGGGACACCACTTGTTACTGATCTCCAGCCGGATATTGAACTGTTGACCACAACTGTTTGAGTGCGACCATCCAGCCAGTTCTTTATCCACCGAGTGGTCCACCTATCAAATTGATGACACTCCAATTTAGAGACAAGGATGTCATGTGGGACAGTGTCGAACACTTTGCACAAGTCCATGTAGATGACGTAAACTGCTCCACCCCTGTCCATCACTTTTGTAGCCCCGTCATAGAAGGCCACCAAATGGGTCAGGTAGTATTTCCCCTAGTAAAGCCATGCTGGCTGTCACCAAGCACATTTCTCTTTTTCATGTGCCCTAGCATGCCTTCCAAGAGAATCTGCTCCCAGATTTTGCCAGGCACAGAGGTGAGAATGACTGGTCTGTAATTCCCTGGGTCATCCATTTTCCCCTTCTTGAAAATGGGGTTATATTTCCCTTTTTCCAGTCATCAGGAACTTCACCTGACTGACATGATTTTTCAAATATGATGGCCAGTGGCTTTGCAACTTCATTTGCCAGCTCCTTCAGGACCCGCAGATGGATTTCATCAGGACCCATGGACTTGTGTACGTTCATGTTCTTAAGATGGTCTCTAACTAGATCCTCATGTACAGTGGGCCCAAGGTCTAGGTTGAATCCTGCATTCTAGAATTAGTACATTGGGGAACCTTTGGTCCACGGCTTATCTGTGGGCTTTGTGCAGGAAAAATCTCAAATAAAGCTTGCTGATACAGTCAGTTCTGGTAATCTGTAATTCAAGGTCAGCATCTGGGAAAATGGCTATAGACTTCTGATGAACAGACTGTGAGTAAGATAGAGCACAAAGGTAAAATCAGAAAGTGCTATTACTTATTACAGAAAGAAATAACCAAAATGGAGGGTTCTAGGTTAGAATTACATAGAGAACCTAAGATTTGGTCTGTTTCCCATGGAAATTTATTATTGTAGCAGGCATTTAAGTAACTGAAGGAAAACTGCTTTGATTGTAAGGCAATTGCCATCACTGAAATCACTTTCAGCTCTGTACAGTTCCTCTCAGTTGTGTCTACAACTGGCATGGAGTGCAGAGCTTCAGGCAGGTCTTTGAAATAAGTATTAAAAATGTCAGCTCCATCAATTTATATGAGACAGTGCAAAACTGTCTTTTTTTTTTTTTACTCACACTTTAGGAACTTAGTGTTAAAACTGTTACTCTTTTAAATCTGTTCAGCTGTTGCCTATTCTGGAGAAGGTAAAATTTCTGGGAATCCAGAGTATGCTTGAATTTTAGACTCTTGATCTCCTTAAAGATCTCCTTAAAGCAAAGACCTAAAATGCTTGCATAATCTATAGTGGAAAGCAGGTGCTTTTGAAAATCTCTTGGCTATTTAAACATAAACAAGTAAGCTGAGAGGAGAGAGGTGATTATCAGTGGCTTTTGAGTATATCTGGAAACACAAAATAGAAAATCTGCAATTCCTGAGCTGTCCCCACCAGATATTGTGATAACAATTTTATATTCTTATATGCAAATGTACTTTAACCCTGCGCACTTTTTAACTCCTGAGCCACTAGATAAAATGACAATCATCATCACCTTTTCTTCCTCCTCACTGGAAATGTAGGGTTTTGAAAGACAGGGCCACAGCACCTTAAAGAGAAGGAAAAGAATCTGCTTGAAATGGCTGATGTACTTTTACTGTTGTTTGGTGCCTTTTTGGGAACTTATGACACCAACCATTTGTGTTTGCTATAATTCCTGACATTTTCAGGTCATTATCTCCTCCCCTACACATTACAGAGAGCTTAGACCCACATTTAGGGCTCTATTGAAGATATTTACATCCTATTGTATTTTAGCTGGCAACTGCTGTTTGCAAATTCCCTACTCAGTGCATAAGAAATAGGAATTGGCCAAGAACCCAAAGCTGAAATATCTTCAGTTTTAATCCTTATGCTAAAATGTTATGTTGCTGTGGCTTAGTTATTCACTGTTCTCTGTCTCTTTTTTTCTGAACTGTAATATGACACCATATTATACCCTGCACAGAAGAGGAATTGAGAGGATTGAGAGTGCTTTAATGGAGCTGTTAAACATAAATCTATTCACAATTATTATTATCCAACAACTAATTTCCATCTACAGAAAAAAATTAGACATGCTCTGTTATAATTTACCAATCTGCAATTAACTTGACTGGGACTTGATCCTCTCTGTTTGCAATTGAACTACCAAAGAAAAATTATATTTACTTTGGAGGGTTTTTTTCTCAGCATATATTCTTTAAAGCAAGTATTTTTGGTTTTGCAATGAAATAGCTAAAAAGGAATTTCAATTTCTAGGGGCTGTTATACCTTAAATGCAAAAAAAAAAACCAAAACCCACAGGTAAAAGAAATTATTTTAGAGATAACTCCTTACCTATCTGAATGTATTTACATATATATATGAATAAATATCTACCTATAGCTATTGTACATATCTATCTATCTATAGATTTATTTTTGCTTTTGTTTTGTTTGTTTTGGTTTGCTTGTTTGTTTATCCCAAGGATAGATTCAACCCCTGCAAGCCTGCAGGAAGAATGGAGCTTTCCCACCACCTGACCAGGAGAAGAGGGCATATCAGGAAGCCCTAATGAAGCCTCCATATTTTCCATTGTAGTACCTTACATGCACTATATGCAATAGAAAACAGAAAGTAGCAGTAAACTAATAAGTACACAGCTCTGATTCAAAAGAAAAAAAGGAAAAAAAACCCCAAAGAACAACAAAATCCATTAAAAAAATCATCCTGCAAGATCAATTTAGCTCAATTACATTTGTTTCCTGACTACAGAAGAAAATGACACACATTCTACTTTTGTATCTGATCTGACTAAGAAGTTCCATCATTGTATTTCTTTGTTGATTCTTTCTCATGCTAATATTTACTCTTTTTCATTCTGTTTTCATCTGTAGTTTATCCGGTAAGCATCTGTATCATTCAAGCCAACGGAACTGCTTGGTTTGGGTTTTCTTTTTTTAAGAGTCATCATAGAATCATAGAATGGTTAAGGTTGGATAGGACTTTGAAATTTAGTATGAAGAGAAGTAAAAATCAGACTACACAGCTTGAACTCTCTTTGAGTTACTTGATTGTGAAACTGTCTGGAACATGGAGTTATCCAAGCCCTCTGCAGCAACAAGAAAATTATGACCTATATTTATTGCTAAAAAAAAAAGTCAATTTTAAATGTCAACAACTTGTTAAGTCAGTGCTTTTACATTAGCTCAACTTTAGGGTTTAATCTCAGGCCCATACAAAAAATTTCTGCTTCTTTAGGAGACTTTAGAAGAGATGAAGGGAGCCTATTTCAGTGACAAGTCTCTTGGAAAGCAGATCACACAGACTCCTGGGCTGGTTGCCCCTTACCCACTCTAGAAACATGTGCAGCACTGCATTTGGGTACCAGTTCTTAGGCTGATATACCTGCTTGAAACTACTGCAACAAAAAATTAATGAGGATCACTGTACCTACAAGGTGATGCACTATTCACACTCACCAAAGTTCGGATTCCCAAGAGCTCTGTAGGTACAAGTCACACTCACACAGCCTAAATTCTATGTCAGTCTTGCCTCTTACTCTCCTGTTTACCATCACTCCCTTTTCAGGAGTTTTGTTGATTTCATAGGCAGTCTGAGGTTTGTAGGTCTGGAACATTGGCCCAACTGGAGAACCATGGTGAATGCCAGCAGGGTGACTCACAGAGCTCCTGCTGTTTGGACTACTCTCCTGTGTCATTCAGGTCTCCAGGAGTTCAGCCTAATGACAGACAGCTCTGTGAATTAACAGTAGACTAATGGATCCTGACATTCACAAGAGTTTTCAGGAAACTATTTGACATGATTAACACATAATAATTCCCCCTTGCTTTTTAACAAGCTTGTCATTTGTCAATGAACCTTTATGCTAGGCAAGGATACCTGTGCCTCTTCTAATCCTCTGTTAAAGATGAAGTGATTCTAACAAATTGTCTCATGTTGGCTACTTCTAACCTACTGGGCATGCTAGGGAGGTGGAAAACCTTAAAAATGTCTATAATTAGAAATGACACTGTACAAACACCCACCTCAGAGTAAAATAATTTGTACCTATTTACATAGATCATCTACTATAAGCAATTTGCCCAGTATCCTCCAAATGCAAGAAATATTTAAAAGCTGTATACATTGCACACACATTAACAGTACAGAGGCCAACTAATGTAGCTGTCTGGCAGCATATCCCATCCTGCAATCAATAAGACTAAGGTGTTCTTAGTCCCTGATGCTCCCCCAACCTACCTTCAAAAAGTCACCACTGTTCTCATACTCTCATTTTTTACTTTTTTGACCAGTAGCAACTTTGAGACAATCTGAAAGAAGTATTTTATCACTTCAGCTGGAGTCACATGTTTGATGGGAGTCTTTTTTCACTTTTGCCAAAGAAATTTTTGAGATGGTACATAAGAAAAAAACTTTTAAGTGAATATTGGTGCTTGCACCTTCTCCTTTAGAGAACTTTACTGTTCTTATGAAATCAAAAGATTTCATCTTTAACATAATATGAAACAAAACTTGAAATATGAACTAAGTTTCTTCCATATCACGTTTTTAATATCAGAAATCATTGTGGCATGCTTATTTTCCTTGATTTTCTCTAGTTACATATTTTGTTTCCTCTGAGCTTCATGTATGTCAGTCAAATGCTAGAAAATAACTTAAAAATTGTAATATTACTTCATTTTTAATGCCATTATTGGATTCCCCCCAAAAAATGTACTCTAATATATGTATTTTTATTATAAAGAATGGAAAGCTTTTTTTTCTTTGAACTTTCAACTTCAGATCAACAAACCTTAGAAACAAGCAAGGAGTTCAGTATAAAACAATATGGCTAAAATAAATCCTGCTTCCCACCTTTTGAAAGGCCTCTTCCAAGCTTATAATGAAATGTTGCTATTTTGTTAGATAAATAAAGTAAAAAAAAAGGAAAACTAGCTATTTTCCTCATGTATTGCAGTCTTCCTACTATGTGCTACTCAAAGATTAATTTTGGAAGTTGTGTTGATTCTTGGGTTAGTTTAGACAGAAATGGGTGTCTGAACAAAAGTGAGTTTGGATTCCTGTTTATAAAGATAAGATAAAACAGCACTTCTGTGATGTCAAAATGGGCACAGTTATTCATACCTTAATTTTCAGAGTGAGTCAGAGAAATTTTATCCTAGCTTGGTGTAATTGCTAAAATTTCAACAGCAAAACAGGTCATCCATCATCCTCATAATATGAGGACTATCAACTATAAAAAATACTGGAAGTGTACTGACCTTCAGCTCATAAATCTCAGACTGTTTCCTATATTGCTAGCAAGCTGATCGTAATTAATATGAATCTTTCTTTTATCCTCTCTTCTCTAATATGCTTTTTTATTGCTGTATTTTTTCTTTAATTTTGATGTTAAGGAATGAAATGGAAAAAAAATTATATGAACTAAATATTTATTTTGGCAGAAAAAGTTGTAAACAAATTGTCAACTGATGATTATTTGGCATACAGAGCTATAAATATTCCTGTGATAAACTCCAAAATTTTATTTTCAGATTATATGTATTATATATAATATTATATTAAAATATAAAATCAACAAGAAAAAAACCCAGAAAACTATTTCTCCACTCTGCTGATTTGGCTATTAATTTTGGCTATTTGGATCATTATTCTGTTCAGAGAAAGTTCCTATGTTTATCCCTTCTCCTCACTCCCGAAACCCCTTAATACATAGATTTAAGATAGCACTTCTTAATTAGATGTGAAATCATAGCTTTGCTGAGTTCTGTAAAGGCTCTTTCCACAGATTTCAATGGAACCAAAATTTTACCTCAGAGGGGATGAGGTAAGATATAAGGAAATTAGCCTAAAAGATAAGAACTTGACATTTCATTAACATTACACTTGGATTCTTAACGTATACAAATTAAAATACTAAGAGATAGCTATCCTTGTATCTAAAAAACCTGAAGAAAATAATGTCCATACTCTGCCCACCTTAAGGAATATCTCACAATATGAAATATACATTTCTGCCTATTAAGGGTCCAGAATACCAAGTAAGAAAAGAAAGAAGCGAAGGGACACTCAGATGTTATTACATCTGAGAAAAAAGGGGTCTTCCTTTAGCACAGCAATAACCAAGTATCTTCTCTGAAGAAGGTCCATACCTGTGTTTCTGCTGTGGTGATAATGTGTGTATTTTCCATTTTGGAATTGCTAATGAGAGAATGGAATTAGGTTAGCAAAGTATTCTGACTTCTGAGCTATATACAAAGAACATTATCTAATATTTTAACATTTTAAGGGTATTTAGAAAATAAACAAACAAACAAACAAAAATAACAAAACCAGTCACTTGGGCTATCAAAGTAGTAATAAAGCCAGGGTTGGATTCAGATTACAGATTTGACCATCAGCTACTGAATATTGTGGGCAATGATGCCGTTTACGTACAGGATACTTCCTCATTTTGACCTGACAAAATAAAGTGTTCCCCAGAAGCTGGTCTTAATAGAAATGAAATTAAAATTCTTTCTAAAAAAAAAATCAGTCTCAAGTGTGTCAAACTGATCTTTGCCAATGAAAAACAGTTTGTCAAAAAGGTCCCAAGCAACCACAAATAATCCCAATTGAGAAACATAACAGTCTTGTTTTCTATCTGGAGAATAAAGGCATAAAAATATCAATAATAAGCTGACTTTAAGGGCTATTCCAAGTAAAATAGAACAGGGTAGACTGCATGGTTCTGTTTTATGGCCTGGGCTTAAACCACGACAAGTGTGCACAGAATATCTGTGTATCCTGACAAGAAAGTTCTCTTACAAGTTGTAAAATTTTAATAATACTGTGGGGCTTCACTGACTTTGAGCATTTTTCATTCCCAAGTAAAGATTTAATCTTTTCTTTTAACAGTGAAGAGCCCCTTGCAGTTTTACAGGTCTTGAAAGCTTTACATAGTTCTGTACTTTCTACGAAACCTAAATTATAATCTCCTGCTAGCTGGAGTTCTTTCTCTTCTATCTATTTTTAATTCAAAGCAAGAGGTACAGTTTAGTGCAATTGTTTCTTTAAGTATCTCACCAGGGGTGGCTGTTAGTGGCTTACATGAAGTGCCTCCACTTACAGTGCCAATTTGCACAGCAGGATCCTGCAGAGCGGTAGTGGCAAGACACGGAATATTTTAAACACTATTAAACACAGTAAGAAAATGAGTAGAAAAACTGAACAAAAAAGTGGAAAAGGAAAAAAATAGTGTACTGGTATTAGAAACATGGCACTCAGTAAAAGTACTGAAAAGCTGAGGTTACTGAAAAGTTAGAAATTGAACTGGAAATATATCTTGTAGGGTGCAAATCATAGTGCACTCTGTAAGGCAGATGACATGCCAGTGTAACTTTTGATAGATGAGAGTGTTCATGATTTTAACATCTAGTACGATTTTAATATTAATATCTTTGTAGGGAATAAGGATGGATTTTAAGAGAAATGGCTCCTTGTGTCTTGGCTGTTTGCAGGAGCATAAGAAACCTGTGTCCAAACCCCTAGTATGAGCTAAGTGAAGACATGGCTTTAACCTAGCTCAATCCTCTATGATATTCTTACCAGAAGTGTAGTGGCGAGGAACCCATAAAAACCCCAGTCACTTCCAAATACAACATGAAAAGAGTGTCTTCCTCAGTTCACAACCTTGAGGTCATCCTAGCAGACACATATGAACACTAAAAGGTGACTGCTACCGTAGCACACACTTGTTGGTTATGCTTGTTTGCAGATTACAAACCATACATGGAGTAGGACTTATTCCAGAGCACTCCTTGCTATCATAGAATTTTTCCTTTCTGAGGAGCTAATATAACAATGTGGAGTACATTCACACATATCTTATAATGAATGCTAACTGCTCCCAAGTAATTCTTCCAACCATTTCTGTCTCCTCTCAGCTATGTGGTTTCTTCATCTTACTGAAGAGAAAAATCAAGATAGAGATACTATTCATAAGAGGAAATAGTAGAGGAAATGCTGTTAAACCCAGTGAGATAAACCTTGTTCTAAAACTTAGATAAAAATGGGTAAATATGTAATATTTTATTATTATTATTGTCCTATTCTTTACAGCCATAATTATTTTTTAATCTGTTACCTTTGTTTCACATTCATTGTCATATTTAGGAGCCTTGAAACACCAGGTTTTAACAGGCTACATGTATTACTATACATTTACATGTCTTTAACCCTTCAAATTTACTTATCAGGGAAAAATAAACCCAACAAAAAACTTAGTTTCTCATTATTTAACTTTAGAGTGATTAAATTTACCATTATAATGTGTATATTAACCAAACCACACTATGTAGATAAGCCTTATATTTGTTCATACACGATAAGTATTGTTAGAAAACTTGAACCACTGTGACAGATGAATGTTAAATTGGTCCATTAGCAAAACAGCTGCACAAGATCTTAAGACCAACAGAAATGTAAAATGTAGATTAGGATTCATCATCCTACACGTCTGAAAAAACAAGACTATTTTATATTTTACAGAAAACGCTGCACACAGCTCTCCCAGCCCATAAATTTAGGAGAGAAGCCCTATCAGGGGCTGTGAACTGGCAGCCGCTGCCAGAAAGCATCCTACATCTGGTAGACTGGAAGGTCTTTGCTTGCCAGAAACAAAGACAAAACATCAGAGTCCCATTTTTTTTCAGAATAAATGAGCATCTTTTTCCTACAAAAAAAAAGGACAGAAATGATACCTATGCTCCTCTCGTGGTCTTTTAAAAGCAATAACTGGGGTAATAAAATGGTTCTTTGCTGCACTGAGTTCAGCTCTAGATCTCTGTCTTCAATCAAAACAAACACTTGAGAGTGGACTGCTTCCAAAGCAAGCAGCATTTGATCTGACTGTGTAAATGAGGGCTATAGCAGCAGCTTTCATTACAGGAGGAGATACTGCTCTGCTATCCAAGCTCTGATCAAGGTGCTATATTGCTGTCACACATAATGAAAAGTGGCTCCTCACCCAAAGACCTGACAGTCAGCATATAAAAGCAGCAAATAAATGCCATATAAAGAGCAGAGCATAAGGGACAACTCATAAACAGTGTAAAAAGCAATGGTCAAGACCTGTCAGCTGCTTAGCTAGGCTTCTGAGCAGTATTAATTCCCATCTTAGGGGTGGAGGTGTTTTACAGTGCTCTTTTTCCAATTCACTGTGGTACCTAGGAAGAAAGCTTGGATCAGAAAGCAAGTGTTAATAACAAAAAAAAATGAAACAGCAATAGGCAAAAAAGCCAGCATCCTTATAGTGAATGTGCTGAAGTACCCACCCACTGTAGTGAACATTGCGAGGTACGCAAGAGCATCAAACAGAAATGTTAAAAGCTTTTACACACAGGCTTTGAGTGAAGTATATTTGCAGTAATAAATTCTCATAGCTGAAGAATTTTAATAAAACACCAGGTGGGTTATGGCAATAAGCACATATTCCACAGAAGAAGAGCTAGCATGCTTCTTTCACAGCTGAAGTATATTTGAATAGAAAAAAAAATCTAAACAGCAAAGTCTAAAAAAGCATAAAAGAAGACACAGATTTCAGAATGACTTCTCATTTTCTTCCATTGACATAGTGCTCATTATGGTTTAAAGATGAAAAAGACTCCAGAAAAAAATTAAATAATGTGGAAAATAGTCTATAAAGGGATGTGCAAGGAATACTGTCTTAGGATGAGTATTTCTCTCACTAAGAATGAGACATCAGGAAAAGATTAAGTAAAAAGGCATTGGTTTATTTGAACAGGATATTGCTTAGGAGAAATAACACAACTTTTTTTGTCCCTAGTCCCTTCACTAGAAAAGGAAGGAACATAATGTTGAAAGCAATTGGGGAGGAGCTGGTCAGTTATTTCACCAACTGCCTGCCATCTTTGCAATCAGAATTGACAATCAGAAAGGAAGAAATCGTGCCATAGGACAAAAAGTTAAGTAGTCCCCGTGGAAAGGATATTTGAAATTAATGGCTATTTTTTTTCCTAAATCAAACTCAGAAGTGAACTCTCAGCTAAGACTGGAAAATTTTTCATATGGATGCAACCTGCTGAGTTATGCTTGTTTGTAGAAGTTGGCCAGACCAGAAAAAAGATTAGCTTAAAAATTACCTGTCTCCTCTGCCCTTAGCTCTGGTTGCAGTACTTTACACTTCTTTAATTCTGTCATGGGGGCACATTTTTAATCAATGGACGAGATCACTTGCCAAATAAATGAATTAGTGCATCTGACAGTTGAAGATAGTGTATGTCCATCCACTTATTTTTGGCTCAAATAAAGTTCAGAAAATAAAGTTGCTGTAGTCAAGGCAGGTTTTTAAAGGTCTTTTGTCATCTCGCTCATAGGTTTGCCAGCCATGTCAGTGGAAGATTGATTCATAGTGTGATTTTCCCATTCATTACATATGGACTAGGACTAAATGAACAAAATAATGTGTGTTTGTAATTAATTTTATGCTTCAGTAGCTTAGGGATGCAGTAACTATAAATAATTGTCTTATGCTTTTTCATGGCAGGGATTCAGTTACGTTTAAGCAAGTGGGTAAAGGTGACAAAGTGTAAATCATGTTCACAGAAAAATGTGTAGGCAAACCAAATACTATTGTACATAGTAAAGTACTGCTTTTTTAACATCATGTTTACCACTTAGGCCTAGACTTACTGAATAACTTAGACACCAAAAGGCAGATGCTGCAATCCACAACACAGCAGAAGTCTGACAAAGCACCTCAGCTCTCTATAGTGTGACAAGGTCCAGGAAAGAAAACAGAATAGAGAGTGACTTAAAACTCCACAAAGACGTTCTTTATGCAGCTGTTTTAAACACTGCAGACAAATCTATGTTTGAACTCTTTCTTTTAGTCTTCACTACTCCATCTATTATAGTTAAAGAAGAAAAATACACATCTGATAAGGAATTATGAACTTTCCTGGAACATGATTTTTGGAAAAGATAAATCATTTCACCCAATGATCTTTCTTTATTCTCTAGAAAAGGAAATCAGACAATTAGTTTGGCTTAAATGAAAAACTTTTGTGCAAATCTGGGGACTGGAGTCCAACATAAAGTATTATTTTATCATTGAGAAATAGGATATCCCTTCAACAAGTTAATTGTATTAATGGCAATTGCTAATGGCAGCCTAATGCAGTCTTTGAATTCACTGTCTCTAACCCTTATAGGCATTTTCTAATACTTGAATTAAAAAAACAGTATCCATCTCCTGTAGACTATGAATTAACTTATTTAACTGACTCCTACAAATGTTTTTGCATCATATTTATAATAATTTATTTAAAATAATCTGATGAATATCCCCAAGTAAGCAGTATTAGCAGAATCATTGTTAGCTGGGACTAAAATTCTCAGTAACAAAAATCTCTTTGCAAGATTTTTTTTTTTTTGTTAGAGTTTGCAAACTCCGGTGAAATTTTTGAATTATGCGTCTATTTGCTACTCAGATTCTCAGAAAGATCTTTTCCTTCTGAGAATTTGCAGATCATTATCCCTGCAGCATAGTGTGATGTCTCCAGCTTCCCAGCCACCTCAATTATGTTTCAAACAGTTTCACCTGCCACTCTTAAAACAGCTTGAAACCTATAGAAGGATGAAGCTAGCTTAATGTCTCAAAATTGCCATGCAGAATTTTTAAGCTTTTTCATCTGATGTAAGCACGAGTCTTCATTAGGTGTGTACATTCTGTGAATTATATATAGGGAGATTTAAGGTAGGTTTTCCCTTGCAGTACAATGCTGTTCAAGCTCCAAAACTAAAGGCATTGTCAATATTCTAGTTTGCCCGAATACACCACCATATGGAATGACTACACTGCTACAGGGTAGGCTGAGCTAGTACCTGTGAGATCTTGTACAGACTCACCTTCTCATACGGAGGTACTTGAATACTTCTAAAATTGTGCTGTATATGAACAAGTTGTCACCAGAACAACTAAAGGACTACATAAGCTAGCTGATAGAAAATGCTGAAGCAAAACTTGAGATAAGAGGTGCCCACTGCTGTGACTTCAGTGCCTTTCTCTGAAAAATAAAAAAAAAGTATTTTCTTTCCTATCTGTATCTTGGATCACCCTGAGTCTCCCTCTACAGTGAAATGCCTAAAGCATTTTTTCTCAGAAAACAGAAGAAATAACATCTCTTAACCCATATCACAGCACACCCACCATTTAAGAGTTCCAGATATAAATCTTTGTTGGCAACAGAAAGTATATGTGGATATTCCACATTAAGCATGATATCAGCTATGTTATAGTCTCACCTCCCTCTTCCTCTGGCTCAAGAATATACAAGTTTTTTTTTTTTTTTTTACAAAGGGGTGCAGTGTTAAAATCAAGTTAGTGAATGCCAAATCTGGCATTTACAGAATCCCCAAACAGTTGTCCCTATGTTAAGTAACATCCACAGAAGTGGGAGATGGCGCCTGTATTTTTTTAAGGACAGGAGAAAAATGTGGGTCTTTATATTCCAGATTGTGATAAACACATAAATGTATTGGCTTTCGTAAATCATAGATGTGATTATGTGGATATAACTATACAAGTTTATAGTAACAAAACCAAAGCTCAATAAAGACATAAGATGAGCAAACCGGAGTCATATAGTAGAAGAATCTGTAAAGTTAAAAAGAAGAAAAGGGGGGGGGGTTCGCATGCTTGACAGAAGAAAAGCTAATGCCTATAAAATATAGAGTTAAAATACTTTTCAGCTTAACTTAGGTTGTAGAAAGAGAACAATGTTTATGTTATTAGCCTGTGGAATTTAGTGGCCCCACTAAATGTGAGTTAACTGTTTCACACTGGTCCTCTAAAATATCTTTAGTTTTAAAAAACAATGTTTGTGTTGTAAGTCTGTGGTGAGATAACAAGATTTAGTGACCCCACTAAACATGAAGGAGTTATTTCACACCATCCTTGGACTTACCAGTTAGTTCAAAGACAGAGCCTCCCAAACACCTGCTAGCTTGGGATACTCCTGTCCTGCTATAAATTTTGCAGGAAGGTCACACTGTTTCAAATTTTTGTTAGTTATTAGAATAATTACAGATATGTCTGGTTTTAGCGAGTTGTGTAATTACTGGGGCGTCCAACTGGGCCAAAGGTGAAAAGCACACTGTGAGGAAGACTGCTTACTTCATCTTGAAGACCCCTACTCACATGAGAAAGACTGCTTACTTCATCCTCAAGACCCCTGCCCACAATTATTGAAGAGCAGTGCACAGATGCCAAGAGGAGGAAACTTATGATAATAAATTACTGGACTTAATTATAATGTTCCCTGCCTATATGCAAGGATTATGAATATGTATGTGACTAATGGAATTGCAAAAGTATATAAACCTGTAATAAATACTGATCACTTATGCCTCTGGCTACGGTCACGCGCCCAGCACTGTTTGCTTTTGCTTTATTGACTTTGTCCCTTAATAAAACCTTGTTATCTTGCTTAGAGAAGTGGATTTGTATTTCACACAGATGAATGCTCAAAACGCAGACTTTCTGGATTGAAGGTGTGTGGATACAGGTCTCCTCTGTACAGGGGCTGGCCTAGTGGTTGTGCTCCAGGACTGCAATTAGCTAAGAACCCAGACAGCTGAATGCTTTGCATATCTTACTGCTCTACGCTGTCAATGTCTGAGCAGTTCTCAGCATACCAAGAAGTAAATGTTGGAGTTTACAGAGCTTTCCTATTATCTTAGGAGGAGTATCCAGTGCTACATGACTACTGAATTAGGATTTTGAGGATATGGACTGTGACACTTATAGGGAGAGGCTGGCAAACTCATGGGAAAATCTGAAGGTTCCTGAGTATAAAACTTGTATGCTCTGTATTCTACTGAGGAAAAGGCACTCATTCAGAAATAATATTTTGAAATACAACTGAAAATCAGTATTATGCTATAATTAAGACTACAGAGACCTTGATAGGGGAAAGGATTTGTACATTAGGAAATTTTATTTCTAATATAACCTAGAGAGAGCAATAATTTAACATTTATAATTCTGTAATAAATGTGAATGTCACTGCTTCAGCCCAAAGATTTCCATATAATTTATTCATCAGGAAATGTAATAATTAGGTTTAGGTATCAGCCATAATTTGGCAGGCTCTCTCAACACTGTTATGCTATGATCATTCCTCACTTTAAAAAGGGTGAGGCTGTACTTCACCAGAAAAAAACATCATAGCTTGTTTTCTGAGTTACTGACTTTTTGGAGAGCTAGGTTGTAGAATGTTTAGGGAATGATTTTTCCAACTGACAAGTTACAGCACGAGTGACTAATATAGATCAGTCATAAGCAAAGAGCAACAGGAGCAACTCTTTCCAAAACATAAAAGGAAAAGATTATTCTGCAGTCCTGTGTCATCGCAACTAAAAGGTTCCTGATGTTTAAAAAAAAAATGAAAAAAATAAAAGGCATAAAATGGATAGTAGCATTCAAATAGAAAGATTTGATATCTTAGAGGTATTTTACTTATTAAAGATGCATTTACAAGAGATAAAACCAACAGGTTATTCTAATAATAATAATTCTGTGACTGCATGTGATAATGATAAAATTGTATTTATTACATGCAAAAAAAATTGTGTATGAGCACTCAGTTCTTGGTACTTCAGAAAGGTAAATTTCATAAAGGTAGAAACATCAGCAAAAGACAGTAGGAGGAAAAATTAAATTAGAGATAATGCCTAATTGCTTACATAATGCTTCATTGCATACATAATTACTTAATAAGAAAACAAAGTATTTCAATGATTAAGAATTGAGATGATGGTGTCAGTATTTTATAAGAAATAAAAAAATAACAAAGAAGTTGATATGTGGGTTAGTGAAACAGAAGTTAAAAAGTACTCAATAAAGTTTTACTAAGAAGGGTTAAGACCTATAAAAGGGAATGCTTTGCTTATGCCAAGAACAAGAACAATGTGAATCAACAGACAAATACTTTCTATAAGAAGAAAGTATCACAGAATCCCAGAATCCCAAGGGTTGGAAGGGACCTCGAAAGATCATCTAGTCCAACCCCCCTGCAAGAGCAGGGTAACCTACAGTACATCACACAGGAACTTGTCCAGGAGGGCCTTGAATATCTCCAACATAGGAGACTCCACAACCCCCCTGGGCAACCTGTTCCAGTGCTCTGTCACTCTTACAGTAAAGAAGTTCTTCCTGATGTTAACGTGGAACCTCCTATGCTCCAGTTTACACTCATTGCCCCTTGTCCTGTCACTGGATATCACTGAAAAAAACCTAGCTCCATCATCCTGACACCCACCCTTTACATATTTGTAAACACTGATGAGGTCACCCCTCAGTCTCCTCCAAGCTAAAAAGACCCAGCTCCCTCAGCCTCTCCTCATAAGGGAGGTGTTAAAGGTGTATCAGAAATTGCTTGCAACCCACAGGACAGAGATCCAAAAATTATCTCTCTAGATGCACTGTGCAAGCTCATACACAGGACATACAGTGTAGTCTTAATCACTAGAATCAGGGACATAATGTCAGTGTCACCAGCCTATATCTGAAGAATCATGTCTAGTAAAATCTTCAAAGCTGCCTTTTTTGAAAACTCTTTTTTTCAAGCAAACCAGTTCTTCCAAGAGTCCAGTTCAGACACCATTGGACTAAAACCAAACATAGATCTGATTCTTATTAGGCTCTAGGGATGCACACCTGAATCTTCATTTCCTACTCTCATGTAATTTAGACTGGAACTTCTCTTGTAACTACCATTACTTCTCATTGAGCAGAATCATCGCTGAAGAGCCATCAGAAGAGGAGCAACAACTTCCTTTACATTTAAGATTGTTTCCTTACACTCAGTTTGAGGTTTAATGAGTTTCTCTGGGAAATATATATTCCCATGTATGGGCTGGTCCACCAGCATGGTTTATTTATTACAGGTGCAGTGACAGACTACTTTTTTGTCCCTTCCAGAGGCACATGGCTTTCCAGAGCACCATGAAACATTATTTATCTTTCTCCATTCTCAGCATGGCTTGGATCCATAATTGAGCCCTTAATTTCTTTTCTCAAAGAACTAAAATCTGCCTGTTAAACTGCCAGGTGCAATGTGATGTTAATGACTGTGTAGTGCATAATTTTGTGGTATTAATAGCTGTTTCTAGGCATGTATGTATCTCTCCTATTCATTAATTCCTTTCTGACAGTTACAATTCTCAAACAGCATTTTTCCTTCTATCTACTGTGTTCCTCTTCATTTTTCTATTTGTTAAAATTAGGTTTAAATAACATTTCCTTAAATTAGAGAGTTTTAAACCTTATACAGTGAATGAAATTTTGTGTCTTTGAGTTGAATATACATTTTCATACTTAATACAATTTTTTTAAAGCCTTAATAATTACTTATCACACATGTCAGAAACTTTAAAATTATGTATTAAAAATTAATCTACAGTTAGCTCTTAATGTTTTTAATTCACATTGTTTCATCAGTAAGATGGTAACTTCTGAGCACTTGAAGTTGCTAGAGAAGCTCTTAGGTGTGAGTGACTGCAAATGAGGGCATTTTATACACTTGTAAAATGAGTTTGGGTTTTTTATTAAAAGAAAGACAGAATCCAGATATCCTTTCTTTTTCTTCATGATTAATCAGGATAATAAATTGCACCTTTTGTATTCTGAGGTCAGGCAGTAGTGCCATTTTCCACTATCACAGTCTTTCTGAGAAATAAGTGGCTTGCACCACTGTAAAAAGCTGAAAAAGCACTAATATGAATGCTTCGTCAGTCCCATTTGCATGGCTCTAGTTGCTCTGAATATGATATCAGTGCCCACATCTATCCTTCTCTTTGGGGGAGGATCAGCCATACCAGAACACCCTTTCTGAATTCCTAGTCTTGGCCTTGAAGGCATCTCTTGGCCTTGAAGGCACTGGTGAGGCTGGACTGTGTTCAGTCCCGGGCCCTTCACCACAAGAAAGACATTCAGGTGCTGGAGCAGGACCAGAGAAGGGCAACAAAGCTAGTGAAGAGTCTGGAGTACAAGTCTTATGAGGAATGACTGAGGGAACTTGGATTGTTTAGCCTGAAGAAGAGAAGGCTCAGGGGGGATATTGTCACTCTCTACAATTATCTGAAGAGAGGTTGTAATGAGGTGGGGGTCATTCTCTCCTCCCAGGTAACAAGCGATAGGACAAGAGGTAATGGCCTCAAGCTACATCAGGGGAGGCTTAGATTGGATATTAGGAGAAATTTCTTCACAGAGCAGGTTGTCAGGCATTGGAGCAGGCTGCCCAGGGAAGTGGTGAAAACGCCACTCCTGGAAGTGTTCAGAAAATACATAGATGAGGCCCTCAGGGACATGGTTTAATGGTGCTCCATCCCTGGCAGTGTTCAAGACCAGGTTGGATGAAGCCTTGAGTGACATGGTTTAGTGTGAGGTGTCCCTGCCCATGGCAGGGGGGTTGGAACTAGATGATCTTAAGGTCCTTTCCAACCCTAACTATTCTATGATTCTATGATTCTATGGTCTTGGCAGTCCTGGGCTAATGGTTGGACTTGATGATTTTAAAGGTCTTTTCCAACCTAGGTGATCCTATGATTCTAAGGGTCCCTAGTTCTAGTGAACTCCAAAACAGATTTGTCCCCTTCTAGAAACGTTCATTCTAACATCTGGTGACACATCCTACTTGTCTGCACTGTGCATGACCTGTTGAAGGTCCATTTGTTGTGTCCCCCTTAGATCTCTAGGCACGGCACAGATCAGCTGCTAGTAACCAAGGCGCAATGAAAGGTTGAAGGAGGCTTTGCCCATGAAACATGTATGTCCAAGAGGGACTCCACAGAGTAACACGACATATATATAAATATACATTTATTGAGCAAAGGTATCTCCTGGGCTCTGTCTTTCATGTAAGCCGATGCAACACATCACAAACACAGTGCTATGCCTGGAATGCAGCAAACTGCTCTGCTGCAGAGCCTGTGCAAATAGAATGCATACCATGCTGTGATGTGCACACATCACATCATCCATATGGTCAGTCATCTGAATGCCTGCAAGGGCTAGACTTCATCTCTTTTCTTTCCCAGTACCTGAAGTTCTGGGAAACTTGAGTCACCCATGGCTTTCCTGGATGTAGATGTCATATAAAGCACAGTACCTCCTATACCGAGCACATATGCTGAGCTACATGTGCAGCAGTTCGAAAGCTTAGTTTCACACCTCAGGTCTTGTCCTTTCATGTCTTTGGATCGTAAAATTATAATTTATTTAAGTAAAAAAATTGGGAGCTATGCTTAAAACCAATTCTGTAAAATTCAGCACTGTAATTAAGCAACTTATTTCTGGGTTATTATTGTATTTCTTGTACACACACCTCTCAGAGAGAGATGGGCTCTCTTCTGATATGGGCCGCCTGCCAGCAAACGCTGGGTGAGCCCTCAACTATCATAGAGAATCAAGAGAAGGGCTTGTTTGTGGTAATGAAAGTCATGACAGTTATGCCAGTAAATCTCTGGTTAGGGTCTGTTGATGATTGTGGCTAAACTTGCAGACAGCACCTGTTTTACTTGTGAGAACAGACTGTATGTTCTGCTATGATTGTTTTCAGTGAGACTTAAACGCACAGCACTGTTTATTGGCAGTTCTCCAGCAGAGCAGGTGTGCCGCTTTTCATGATCCTAGTTAAGGGAATACTACTGTAGATCACTTTGGTCCATTAGATATGAGGATATGTAGACCTCCAACAGTGAAGTTGCCTGGATTAACTGTCAGTATGGAGACAACCCTTCCCACAAAGATACTCTGAGGACATGCTCTTTCTATATGATGCTCCAGGGGAGCCACTAATTCTCTGAACTAAAGTAATGCAAACAGTGCAGATGTACTTTTTAAAGTCTAACCTGAATCTACCTCATCTCACACACTGAATAGTGCTTTGTACATTGCAGTAGGAATAGCTTATAAAACCCCAATTATTTGATTTTAGAAAAATAAATGAATGTTCATAGAAATGTGAAGTTAATCATGTTTGTGGCATTCTATGATATGGGTCTAGTTTTAGTTTTGAAATCTTATCTAGATGATTTCTCTAGGCAAAACTGTTAAAACGAGGCACAGTCAGGTGCAATGAAGAGCATAGCCTCCTGATGAGGATAGATTGCATTCCTCTCTGATTTTTGAGGCCATGCATGTCCGTCTAGTTGCAGTTAGCTAGTAGCAAGGGTTAACCTGTTAATGCTACCTGGAAGGTAAGACAGCCCTAACTGTCTTATTTAGACAAGTGGTCTGTATACAGTAGTATGTATGTGTTGCACATGCACATTCTCTTATTAAAACACATAAAGGATGCATGTGTTTCTCCAATTAAAATGGTGGTTGTTAAAATACTTTGCTGATTTTGTTATATGTCAAATTAGTTATAACAGCTTACACGTAGTGTATTTATATGTATGTAAGGAACATATACATACACTTCTCTGTGCATCCAGCACTAGTACAACGTCACTCTTATCAGCTGCTTAGCTTAGTGAAACCAAGTATTTAAACCATATCCTGAATGCACTTTTCCAGTCTCTCACAATCTCTTCAATAAATACAAACAAGAAATTTGTATCAGTATAACAAGGGACTGCTAATGCCTTTCCTTTGACATCTTTATTGAGACTGTCATTGGTAGACAACCAAAATCAATATTCCTCAGGTGAAAAACATTAAATAAACTAATTACATTATCCAATTTAATGAAAGAATATTTACATTTTTACTTCAGTTATTTCATAGATTTCAGATCAGTTTTTCAAAACTCTGGTAAACAATAGTCTAAAAACAATTGTAGGAGCTATAAGAAATGAGCTGTAGCAGTAGCTGGTACGTAGTGAAGCAAAGTGAAGCAAAAATAAGCTCTCATTTATCTCTTATTTTTTTCTCTGATTTCTGATGATAGTTATAAAGGTGTATTTTTTTTTCTTAGAAGCTTTTTATTTTTTATAGGATATGTTCTTATTCTCAAAGCAGCTTTTGAAATTAGTTTATGGGACTTTTAAAATCACTTCTGTTTGGGATTTTTCTCCCCTTTTTTTCATCGATTCATGAGAGTTCACACTTTGATGAGGATTTGGGAGGTTTCTGCTGAAAGTAATTAAATTCAAAGGTCTTCCTAAAATCTCCACTGTTACTCCTAGAATGTTTTTGTGCTTTCTTTATCCTGTATACACTTAAAAAGCAGTCACCATTTTGCTTCCTTCACTTTTCTTCCTGCAGGTTTCAGCTGCACAAGATGATGAGCTCTTGCCTTGCTGTTGTCATTATTATTTTCCTATGCTGGGAATATGATTGCAAAGTAGAAGTAGCTGCCTAGGTGACAAATCCTGTGTAATGTGTAGTGATTGAAGATATATTTCAGCCTAAGGAACAACTGTATTTTTAGAGTTCAGCATTTTCCAAATCATTGACATTTTCAACTAGAAGATCATGGAAAATGTCTTTCTTAGAAACATCATTGTACATTAAATATAGCCGTACAGTTTATGTATGTCCAGTCAAGCTACCGCTTTAGGTTTAGGTAGGAATGCAGGGACTGTGAGAACGACCAGGGCAGCCTATATTTGGGATGTCAACTGCAATCTACTAAGTTTCACTTTCACTTACACCTTCACTAAGTCTTTAACTGGGAGACATGAAAGCTGGAAGAGCTGCAGTAGCTCTTCTGAGTGCTTAATAAAAGGATTATTGTTACTTTGTTAGTGTCTTAGAGGTCACATTGTATTGGTGAAGTCAGGATTAAAATCAAGAGAGAGATGAAATAAAAGTATCAAAATAATGTGAGCTCTGTGAATAACTTCAATAAGAAGCTGAAATCCTTCTGTGGAAATAAAGCCACCTGTGTGACTGCCACCACAAATACCAAGTCTGAAAGTAACCTAGAAATTCCAGGCTATTTTAGTATCTGAATTACTACTGAATCAATATATTTCTGCCATTAAAAGAAAAATATTATTTTTTTTGTAAGAAAATGAAGACTCCTATAAATATGTATGGAAGCAATACAGATTTGCCAACAGACAACTCTCTATGTCTTTGAGCTAGAAACCTTTCAGTAGCAACCAATGAACGTGGACAACTCCACCTGTATGCTCGAGAAAAGCCATGCAAGTAGAAAGAACACAGAAGTCCACTGTTGCAGTGGTGTAACATGAGTATAAAAGACCCAAATGGCAAATTAACAGCTTGATAATAACATGAAACTATAGTATTCTGTCAAGCTAGTGAAGCTCACAGCAGACATATGTGTTATTGAGGGAAGAAAATACTCAAGAAGCCCAGGTAATCAGAGTTTTTACCATGTCACGTGGGAAAAACCAATGGAGATCAGTCAGTGAATGGCAGGTGGAAAACTGCTAGTAAAGGAAAAAAGTGAATCCCAACTTAAAGCATTTTATTGTAAACTATTAAAATTCATCTTTCATATGTTAAGTCTATATTATACCCACATCAGTAAGGAATATACCTTTTTTTTTCTAGGTGAATATTTCTCTAATATTGTCTATAGCAACTTTGGATTTCATTCGACACTGAGCCACAAGGATTTTTTGGCTAATAAAGACACCTCCAACTAGTGACTAATGAAAGTGTCAGAACTAGCAGAAAGTGTACATTAACTTCTGACTTTGAATCTTGTATGGCTCCAGAAAAGGCAGTTTTGTTAATTCCCTTCTATTTTTAAACTGTTTAAACATGAAGTTTAATCTTCAGGTAACAAAATAAAATAGAGAATAAGCGGTATTTATTCCAGAACACTCAGAGTGGTGAAGAAGATATCAAGATTCTTGAGTCTCTGACAAATATAACAATTTTCACAACAAAATGTTCTCAATATAGTCTTCAATCTGTTTAGAACTTTTAAGGCAGTTAAATTTATATTCAAAACATTTTTTTTTTAAAAACAAGTGAACTGCCTTCTGAAATGATGTACTGTCTGGTAAAATTGATGGACAATACCTTTCTTAAACATGACACAGGATGCTCATACATATATAGGGGGACATCTGTTAGTGCTAAACAAAAATGTGGGCATCAAAAAGAATAGTTTTTACAACAAATGCACATTAATACTTCAGTTCCAGTTTGCTTCTCATTCATTAACCTATCCATTGTGAATCTAAACATGCATTTTTCTTCCACATTTATATCGCAATTAAAGATTTCCCAATTAATTTATTGAAAATATTATAGAACACTGTCTAGGTTCACCTACACCCATAACATCTAAATGATTCTGTAAGCAAGACTCACTGGGGGTGGAGACAGAAGGCTTGGTGGAAGATTCAAACTGGCCATCAGCGGCCATTGTTAGTCACTTGCTGAAGTGAGTAGCTTGAAAAAGGACGCCTGTAACACCGGAGCGGAGCTGAGGGTGATCAACGTCCAGGAGCCTCACCACAAAGCGACAAAAGCCACTGCGGAGGGAGCCTCAAGTCCTTGACAGGACTTGCCCAAGAGCTCAGCTACTGCGAGCAGTTGACGTCATCTACCTGGACTTGTGCAAAGAGTTCGACACTGTCCCACATAACATCCGTGTCTCTAAATTGGAGTGTCATCAATTTGATAGGTGGACCACTCGGTGGATAAAGAACTGGCTGAATGGTCACACTCAAAGAGTTGTGGTCAACGGTTCAATGTCCAGCTGGAGACCAGTAAGGAGTGGTGTCCCTCAGGGATTGGTGTTGGGACCGGTCTTGTTTAATATCTTTGTCGCTGACATGGACAATGGAATTGAGTGTGCCCTCAGCAACTTTGCTGATGACACCAAGCTGTGTGGTTCTGTTGATAAGCTAGAGGGAAGGAATGCCATCCAGAGGGACCTTGACATGCTTGTGAGGTGGGCTGATGCCAACCTCGTGAAGTTTAACCATGACAAGTGCAAGGTCCTACACCTGGATCAGAGCAATCCCAGGCACAGCTACAGGTTGGGCAAAAAGGAAATTCATGGTAGTCCTGTGGAGAAAGACTTGGGGGTGTTGGTCAATGGGAAAATGAACATGAGCCAGCAGTGTTCACTCACAGCCCAGAAAGCCAACTGTATCCTGGGCTGCATCAAAAGGAGAGTGACCAGCAGGTCAAAGGAGGTGATCCTGCCCCTCTACTCTGCTCTCATGAGACCTCACTTGGAGTATTGTGTGCAGTTCTGGTGTCCTCAACATAAAAAGGACATGGAACTGTTAGAACAAGTCCAGAGGAGGGCCACGAGGATGATCAGGGGCTGGAGCACCTCCCATATGAAGACAGGCTGAGAAAGTTGGGGCTGTTCAGCCTGGAGAAGAGAAGGCTGCGTGGAGACCTCATAGCAGCCTTCCAGTATCTGAAGGGGGCCTACAGGGATGCTGGAGAGGGACTATTCATTAGGGACTGTAGTGATAGGACAAGGGGTAAAGGGTTGAAACTTAAAGAGCAGAGGTTTAGACTGGATATAAGGAAGAAATTCTTTACTGTTAGTGTGGTGAAGTACTGGAATGGGTTGCCCAGGGAGGTAGTGAACGCTCCATCCCTGGCAGTGCTCAAGACCAGGTTGGATGAAGCCTTGGGTGATATGGTTTAGTGTGAGGTGTCCCTGCCCATGCCAAGGAGGTTGGAACTAGATGATCTTAAGGTCCTTTCCAACCCTGACTATTCTATGATTCTATGAATTTTTCACCCAAATAGTTCTTGATACTAGAAACAAACTGCAGTTTCTGTGTTGTGGTTTAAAACCCCACCTCAGTCCCCCTCTCACCACACTCCCCCCCCCCCCCCCCCCGGCTCCCGGAGGGATGGGGAGGAGAACCAAAGGAATGCAACCCCCACGGGTTGAGATAAGAGCAGTCCAGCAACTAAGGTACAACACAAATCACTACTGCTACCACCAATAAAAACAATGATAGAGGAAATAAACAAGGAGAGAGAATACGATACCACTCGCCGAAATGAGCCCTACCCGGAAGAGAGCTAGCCCGAGCCCTTCCAGCCAACTCCCAGTTATCTCCCCGGGCATGACGTGCTGTGGTATGGAATACCTCCTTGGCCAGCTTGGATCGGGTGTCCTGTCTCTGCTTCTTCCCAGCCTCCCCTCCTTCCCTGGCAGAGCATGAGACTCTCAAATTCCTTGGACAGACCAAACATTTGGTCAAAATATACATGTTATCAGCACCGTTCTCAGCCTGAAAGTCAAAACACAGTGCTGCAGCAGCTACCAAGAAGGAGAAAAAATGACTGCTACTGCTGAACCCAGGACAACTGTTTTTCCTGAATATACCAGGTTGTTGTGAACCTTCTTAGCTTATGCAAAACTTTATTTTTATGAGTATTACTTTATTTCAGTGAAGAGTTCTTTCCTAACCCCGTATCTTGTATCATAATATGCTGGACTTGATTCTTTCATTCTTCAAGATCAGTTTCACCTAACCAGGAAAATGTAACCAGCTTTTTGCTGGCAGTGGATAACAACTTTTTTTTCATGTTAGTGAATAAAGGCTTCAGGAAATAATTTAATACTACTACTTCTAAAAATATAGTTTAGTAATCTTAATGCCAGACTCAGAACATGAAACCAGATGCAGCAAGCCTTAGTAATGTCTGAAAATAGGCGAGACACTGAAAACTGAAGAACTTGTTTGGTTTCTAGCAAGTAAAATCTCCATTCAAAATTGAGGGATCGGGGTGATAAAATTCCTTAATTGTGAGTAAGACAAACAATTTGAAACACAGTTTGGGATAGGAGAAACTAAATTTGAAATGAAATGTTGACAGAAAAATGTACTACTTTCATTACAACATGTCTTCTATTGATTAGTTTGCCATCTTTATTGTTATGCAGTGTTTAGAAACTAGAGTCAGTAATCATAGCCTGAATACGAATGTAAACATTATTATATGTACATATTGCAACACTCCAAACTCACTGTATAATGATTTTTAATTTCAGCACTGAATCATTTATAAAATGTCTGCAATCAGATCCAGTTTAATTGCCTCTGTGTAAGCACACTTTAGTTTCTTATCTCAGGTGTTTTGCCTTTGAAATTAGTAATTAACTTTTAAAATAATTCATAGAATCATTGAATGGTTTGGTTTGGAAGTGACCTAGTTCCTTGGGTTGGAAGGGATCTAGATCACCCAGTTCCAACCCCCTGCCATGAGCAGGGACACCCTCCACTAGCCAGGTTGCTCAAAGACCTGTCCAACCTGGTCTTGAACACTTCTAGAGACAGGGTGTCTACAGCTTCTCTCGGCAACCTGTGCCAGTGTATCACCACCTCATAGTAAAAAATTTCTTCCGAATTTTAACTTATTTAATTAGTAACACTGAGTGTACATTATCCTATGCTTTTCATCCATGCTTCCCTGTCATTAGGGCTAATATTTAAAAGACAGTATGTGAATTTCAGATCAAAAAGAGTTCAGAGTCATCAGTATGCACAGCTGTTTTCATGCACTTTCAATATATGTTTTTAATTCACATATAATTCCTGGTAATTGCTTGTCAAAAGCTGAGTATGACTGCAAAATGATTTTCTGAGATGTACCTTTCTGTCAGAAGATGTCTAGTTTCTCCAGCTGTTTTGTTTGTTTGGAGGTTTGTTTGTTGGGGTTTTTGTCCAAAAAAAAAAAATGAACATATAAAATTTTGGCATGACTATTTGAAAATAACTGAACCACTTTCTAAAGAATCATTTGTTGCTCGTTCATCTTGCTGAGATATCAGACATCAGCAAATATTTCATCATGTCCAGAAAGTTAGTGATTTCTGGAACTTGAGATATGTTATCCTGATTTAAACACATCCTTTCAATGTTAAATCCAAACTACTGTGGCTTGGCACAAAAACTCACTAATTTGAGTCAACGATGATGAACACTTTCAGAACAATGCCCCAACCCATGCTGGCCCAGAAATCTTCACTTCATGGTGAAACAATTCTATGTCTATTTATTGTTCAGTTCACATAGAAATCAAATTCTATAAATATATGATATAGAATTTTTCTATGGCAGACAATGCATGATTTCATAATGTGTTACACAATTCTGGAGTTTCTAAGACTTTTTAATATGACATATGGACACTAGTGAAAAACATCTCCTTAAAGAACATTTCTTATTATGCTGCCTGATGAACTTTCTTCCCACTAATTTTTTTCATAATAAAAATATTTCAATTATTATTTTAGTGTCTCAGCCTTTTCTGCAAGTACCTGTGCATACCATATTCTGGAATTATAGGTTCAGTGGAGCAGTATTTGTTACCCCTTACTGCAGAATTCACACAGGCCTAAGCAAAAGGTGCCCAAAGAACCCTTTTCTAGGTCAACACCTAAGGGAGGGATAAAGGTCAAGATGAAAAGGAGATTAATGAGGATCAGTACTCCACAGGAACTAAAGGAAGTTACACTTAATTGGAGCCTAAATTAGCCACCTTTGCATCTTTTTGCCTGCCTTTAAACTGGAAAAGGTTAAGAGGAGCAGCAGATGAGAAAGGCTGACTACAAAACTAATGAAAAGACAAATGTCTAGGTGATCAAATGATACAGGACAGTGCTTAGTAGGTTCAAACAGTGTGGGTTTAATTAGGGGCAACTGTGATAACAGGCAAGAGAAGAAAACTGTTTTTTTCCTAATCACTGAGTTTGGATTGATGTATATAGTACATGGTGTTTTACAGAAAAATAACCACAAATCTTGGGTACCAAAACTGTCAAGGTTGCATAGATAAAGCTTCTTACACTGCTGTGGAATTGCAATGCAAGTTTCATCTTCTAAGCATTCCATGGTGAGTCAATAGAGCATCAGGCCCGTGACAACTAAAAATGAGATTTCACTCACCTGCCTTTATCTGTTCTTGAGTGTTGGTCCTAAACCTAGGAGAAAAGAACTGAATACAAGACGTCTGAAAAACTCTGCAAAGTTGTGCAGAGATAGATATCATGCTTTAATTAGTGTGTTGCATATCTCACACCTTGGATTTAGGTAAGAAATACTGTCAGATCTCCTTGGATCATAACAGAACAAAGCGAGGATCTAGGAAAGTACTGGACTTTTTCTGGTTCAGCTTCTTACCTTTTTTACTAATTAATACAGGAAATATTTTCCAGAAACTGATTGAATTAATGTAGACTCCGAGCCACGTTCAATATTTCTATTTTAAAAAACATCTGTGAAGACCACTGAACACACATGGAAATCTTCTTATACAAACATTCCAGAGAGACAAGTCTGAGTGTTAAAGTATCCAAATACCAACCAGAAGCAGGGGAAGAAATTCACTTAAGAGTGTAACTGGAGAGGAAGGACCAAGGAATGTGACGTGCTTTGCTACAGGTAGTGCCACTATTAACTGCCAGTGTCTAGGAACAGCACTTTATTAACAGGACTGTCATACTATTACCCTAGGCTTTAGCGACATTTTAACTGTCATTATAAAAAATAAGGAGGTCTGCATTAAACAGTTTTGTAGATTAAGACAAACTGGAAATAAGGCAGTCAGAAGGATTTCAAGTGCATCAGTTTTCCCTGCTAGGAAGAGGTTGGAGATAGGTAAACTTTTCACAGATGCTATGTGGAATACTTCTGCTGAAGTTAAACACTATATTTTCTTAGACTTTTTTTTTCTACAGTTTTTTATATAGAAGCTACTAAACCTGAAAGTTTTTTAATTTGATCTAGTAAGGAAAAATTAAAATCTGGAAGGCCTTCTAGCATTGATTGTTATACATTGGCACTTTAATAACCCTCAACAATAACCAGAGTAATAGTAGCTAAGATTAAAGTCAGCTCTGGGAAGCTACTTTAAAGAAACATCCTAAATGACAGGCTGCAGAGATTTGGTTCAGACACTGAAATATGCAGCCTCTCTTTTGTGTGCATTTCTTCAATCAGTTTCTTATTTTTCAGTCAAAAACATAAGCCTCCACTGCATTAACATGCTATTTTGTAATTCTGACTTGCCTAGTCTGTGATGATCTTAATCGGATCTGACAAGCATAAAGTATTTTTCTTTCTGAAAGTAACACTTATCAGTAAGGTGTTTTCCAGATCAGCTTTTCAGAGTACTTGAAAATTAAAAATTAAATAAGTTTGTGAAACACTGAGATTGGAGTAAATTTTCCAGCACACTACAAAGTCACATTTGGGGCATGTTTCTCACACAGTGGGTAAAAGGAAAGTCACTCTTTACAAGTCTTGACCAGTGATCATCTACCAAACTGAAGAAAATGAGACACAAGGGTAAATCCATGTCATTATAATAATGTTTCTTACTTTCACAGGAGGATCACTTTGAGGAGGGGTGGATGTACTACCTGATTTTGAACCTGCTTAATATTTGCCAGTCAAAATCAATCTCTTCATTCTCTGTTCTTATTTCAATTCAAAAAGAGAAGAAAAAAAAAAGAGAAGAAAATAGAAAAAGATAGTAAGTGAAATTAAAAGAAAACACTTTTTAATGGTTTAAGAGGTTAACATGTTCTTTTAAGGTGCTTGTTGCCTAATATTAAGTGCAGAGAGGCTTTTGGCTTTGCTGTTCCATATTTAGTGCTCCAATACTGAATTTAAATGTTATTTGAGTAAAGATATACTGCTGCTTCAGATAGTCTTGTCATATTAACTGATTCCAATTTCTAACATTTCTTGGCATTAAAATTTTAAAAATAGTGTGGTTTCATGTGCTAACTGTAGAAACATTTCATAGAAGACATGGTAAACACTATCTGTATATTCTGAAAAACTCCACATTACAGAATGGGCATTCCAAGCCCCAGGGAAGAAAAAGTGCAGAATGAATCTCACAGAGGCTTCCAGCATACCATGTGTAGATCCAGGAGTCAAATTTAAGTTTGGCATTTACAGTAAATTACTTCAAATGAGGGGAAAGAAAGGAGCTTGTGACTTACATGTCTCTCATCACAATGTCTCTCTATCACAATTTAGTACCCATGTCTCTCTATCACAATTTAGTATTCCAGTTGTTGATCTAATGAGAATTTTTTTTTTAATCTCAAATCAATGCAGATTATGTTTTTCTCATGACAAACAACAGAACAGGAAGAAGACTATTGTTCCTAGTTGTCGTGGTTTAAGCCCAGCCAGTAACTCAGGATCATGGAGCCTCTCTCTCACTTCCCCCCGTCCTCCCCCCCTGCTCCCAGAGGGATGGGAAAGAGAATCGAAAGAATGTAACTCCCACAGGTTGAGATAAGAACAGTCCAGTAACTAAGGTATAACACAAACCCTACTGCTACCACTGATAATAATAATGATAAGGGAAGCAAGGGAAGAGAATACAACCGCTCACCACCCGCCGACCGATACACAGCCCAACCTGAGCAGTGATCTAACCCTTCCAGGTAACTGCCCCAGTTTATATCCTGGGCATGACATGCTGTGGTATGGAATACTTCTTTGGTTAGTTTGGGTCAGGTGTCCTGTTTCTGCTTCCTCCCACCTTCCCCTCCTCCCTGGCAGGGCATGAGACTCAGAAAGTCCTTTGTCAGAGTAAACATTACTGAGCAGCAACTAAAAACATCGGTGTTATCAGTGCTTTCCCAGGCTGCAGGTCAAAACCACAGCACTGCATCAGCTACTAAGGAGAAAAATGATTGCTACTGCTGAAACAAGGACACTAGTTCAGTTTTGGTCATCTTCATTTCTGCTCAAAACTTTCCCTTTATTTTTCATTGTTACAGTCGGGAGGGGCAATACCCTGTGAACTATTCATCCAGTGATTGCCTTGTGTGTTTCCCCTGGTAATTAGCCACTTGTTTAGAATTATCTTTTCAACATGCAAAATATACCTATGTTTTTTACATCTGTACTTTTTTGCAACAAGCCAGTCCTTCCCAATTCTCTTTGTTGATCAGAGTACAGCTTTTTTTTTACATCCCTAAACCTTTTTCTTGCTGTCAGGAGGAAGACAACTGAAATGCATGACGTAATCTGAAAATTGACACTAAAAGGGATCTAAAGGAAAAACTTTAAAAACAGCTTTTCAAGAGCACACAGCTGCATGTAAATGAACACAGATTCCTTAGAAATAATCCGGAATGTCAAAAATGTCCTTTGCATTGTTTTTGGGGTACACTGTTTCATATTTTGACGTTCTCAGTATCTTTCATTAGAAGGTACATATTTAAAGAATCCTTTTATTCAAGAAATTTCTAGCCCTTCTTCTTTCTCTATCACTCATTTCCTTAAGCATGTACTTAATATATTGATCGTGCAATCATCTTAAAGTTACCCGCTTGTATGCAAACTGCAAACTTGTACAAGAAAACTAATATGAGCTACATGGATACAAAATATAATCTGAAATGACAACAGAAAGATTTCCAGAAAAAAAATTAACACAGCCACATTATTCTTTGTAAGGAAATACTCAGTGATAATAAATACAGTTCCTCAAAACACTTTCCATGTTGTAAATGAAAACAGGCCATAAGCATTCTATGATTCTATCAACAGGAACAGCAAAGACTATTTTTATCATGGTGAACATTCCTGAACAGTTTTCTACAGTATTCATCTTGCTCTTTCTTGTTTTTACCTTTTTAACAGTGGATATCAGTGCTGGTTTTCGTGCCTGTTTTCTCTAGGTACCTCAAGGGAGGTTCAGATGGAAATCTTATACTTACTTCTAGCAAAACACCAGTACATTATTTCTCAAACTGTTCCTGTGCCACCTCTCTTTTTAGCACTGGTAATAACAGGAAGGAAATTTTTCAAGACCAGCTCTCCACCAAGAAGCTCAGTACTTACCTGTAAAACTGAGTAGTAAAGGTTTGCCTTGCCATTACATATTTTAATAACATTGCACAACAAACTACTTTGTATTTGTCAAAAGTGGAATAAGACTGAAAGGATGTTATTTTTTACTGATTGAAAAGGGAAACTACCAGCAGCATTAAATGGAAATATTTAAGAAAAAATACACATTAATCTGCATTAGTCCACATTTGGGTCTGTCCTTGTCTTCTCCTGTACATATCTGTCACAGAATCACAGAATCCCAAGGGTTGGAAGGGACCTCAAAAGATCATCTAGTCCAACCCCCCTGCAAGAGCAGGGTAACCTACAGTACATCACACAGGAACTTGTCCAGGAGGGCCTTGAATATCTCCAACATAGGAGGCTCCACAACCCCCCTGGGCAACCTGTTCCAGTGCTCTGTCACTCTTACAGTAAAGAAGTTCTTCCTGATGTTAACGTGGAACCTCCTATGCTCCAGTTTACACCCATTGCCCCCTGTCCTATCACTGGATATCACTGAAAAAAGCCTAGCTCCATCATCCTGACACCCACCCTTTACATATTTGTAAACACTGATGAGGTCACCCTTCAGTCTCCTCTTCTCCAAGCTAAAGAGACCCAGCTCCCTCAGCCTCTCCTCATAAGGGAGGTGTTCCACTCCCTTAATCATATTTGTAGCTCTGCGCTGGACTCTTTCAAGCAATTCCCTGTCCTTCTTGAACTGAGGGGCCCAGAACTGTACACAATATTCCAGATGTGGCCTCACCAAGGCAGAGGGGGAGGAGAACCTCTCTTGCCCTACTAACCACACGTGTTCTAATGCACCCTAGGATGCCATTTGCCTTCTTGGCCACAAGGGCACATTGCTGGCTCATGGTCATCCTCCTATCCACCAGGACCGCCAGGTCACTTTCCCCTTCACTACTTTCCAGCAGGTCAACTCCCAACCTGTACTGGTACATAGGGTTGTTCTTCCCCAGATGCAAGACTCTACACTTGCCCTTGTTGAATTTCATCAAGTTTCTCCCCGCCCAACTCTCCAGCCTGACCAGGTCTCGGTGAATGGCAGCACAGCCTTCTGTTGTGTCAGCCACTCCTCCCAGGTTAGTGCCATCAGAGAACTTGCTGAGGGTACACTCAGTTCAGTATAGACATACCGTTTATGTTTAGTATGTCTTGCTTTCTTGAGGAACACAGCAGCAAACAGAAAAAAAAATGTTTCTACATCTTATGAAACAAGATTCTTCAAGTATAGGATAATGATTTACAGGCATAGAACGCAGGTGGTGAAAGAGATACCACTGTGCAACTATTTTCCTGTGAAACAGATCCATATTGTACTTAGCTGTTCTTTTCCTATCAGTTTTAATCCTGTTAGAAAAAAAACTAAACAAAAACACCTGTGTTGTTTTTTTTTTTACATTTGCTTGCTGTTATTCAAAGCCATTAGTAGGATTTATTATTGAACTTATTGAATAATTGATTATAGAATGGAGTATATCAGTATGCTAGGGCAATTACCTTCCATAACGTAATTCATTACCATTGCTCCAGTGAACTGTTGAAGACAACTAAAAAATAAAGGGAAAAAAAGAAATATCTCTAAAATGTCAATTATCATTTAAACATATTGAAAAGACATTTGACTGGTTGTTAATAATAATAATACTTATGCAGGGGGAAGTTTTATTCTGTATTTTCCTATTGGTAAAAATCTTGCCTCCAAAGGCATTGAGTTGGGAATATGGTTCAGATGTTAGAGTTTTGCTCGTGGATTCAATGAGATTATTGATCTGAAATTTTGGAAGATAAAAATTTTCATCTTACTGCTTTGCTTGAAATTATCTTCACAATAAGTCTGATTAGGAACCCAGTAATTTTTTCATCTTCTGTTATTTTTGACAGTTCACTTATCCTTAGTCTTTTTTCAGGGTTTAGCAGAATCTGTAAAATAGTATCAAGCTATGAGTGGCTTTGTGTTCTAAAGTGTCTAAAGGCCATCTTTTTTTTTTATGAGCCTTTTTAGTGAGTGCTCCAGGGCATGACATTCTTCAGTTGTCAATAATAACTCATCCTTTGCAAATTCAGAGCAGTCTTAAGTTTTTCCCTTTATGCTTCCAGCCTTTTAAAGTTTTGATCTATTTTAACAGTCACTTAAAGATGACGTTTAATTAATTTTGTACAAAGCAATATATAAAAAATAGCATTGTAGTCCACATAGACCTTAATTTCTCATCACGTGGACAAATTTAGGCTAGCAAGAGGTAAAATAAATGCAAAAACATGTACAACAATTAGATATCAGAAACAAGAAGAAAACTATGACTAAGCAGTGGAGGCTGGAAATACGCATGAAGGGTAAAATAATGTATTGAAAGAATTAAAATATTCTTTCAATTAAACTTGTGTTCACATTTCCTATTGCAGAAGCCAGAAGACCTAAACAGAATGTCTATACTGGGATGTAGGTCTGTGCTAAGACATATATGCATGTCTGCAGATGATCTAAGTGTATTACTGAGGTAATTAAGTCAGTATAGTCAATTAAAGCTAGAAGAGGGTTCAATGCACTGTAGTCAACACAGGTCCAAGAACAACTAAGTTAGTGCCTTATGTAACACATAAGCCCATTGTGTATGGTTTCCACCTGCTATCCTGGAAAGATACTGGCCTCTTTTCTCTCCTAGTAGATTTGATCACCTGCCACTTATTTTCAGAAGAGAGGCTGTAGAATTCCCTTTAAGAGAATGTATTTTTTAGTGGCCAACAGAATTGCATGTATGCAATCTCATTCATATCTCATTCTCAGTGCATTTTTCTTTATTTCCTCCTTGTATCATTGGGGGGGAGGGGGGGGAGGGGTTGTGTGTGGGTTTGGTTGTTTGTTCTTTTTCTTAAAAAACACCAGTGTGTAAGAGCTTTGTATATCTGGGGCAAGAGCTATTATGAGTAAAAGCTGCAGGAGATAAGGCTGATTCTTGAGGTTAATTCACAGCTCCCAGAATGGGAAGTCTTTATTGGGGTCAAGCAGGGTGCAGGACAGATAGTTTCCAAGCAATGCATAAGTCAGCCTGTTTGTTGTTTTGAGCCAGGTCTACTTGGCTTAATGTTTTGTAGGAATTGTTAAGATTTAGGAACAACCCAGGAGGCAGAGGACTTGGCTCTGCCTTTCTGGGGAAGCTGGTTTAGTACATGGAATACAGAGAAGCAGTACAGGTTCTCATCCCTGAAATGAGACAAAGGCCTTTTTATACAATCAATCATTTAAAAATAGTTGTTCCACAAGGATCAACAAGTTTTCAGTTTTCTAGAGTTTAGCACATGCAATAAAAATTTAGACATTGTGGTGTTGCATGACAAAAAGATACCTATAGTTTCGATTTGTTGATGTTGCGTACAGGAGAATAAATAGTGTAGAGATGCTAACTAAAGAGATGTAGAGAGAAAGAAAGCTATATTGGTAGATATCAGGGTTAAAGAAGTAATTTAATTTTTAATCTATTCATGAGATCAATAGCACTGTGTGATGAGCATCTCAAACAGTTAGTTTTATCATCCAAGCAATAATAATATATCCAATACAGTAAGATTCATAGTGTCACTCTATAGAATCATAGAAGGGTTTGGGTTGAAAGAAACCTTAAAAATCACCCAGTTCCAAACCCTCCTGCCACAGGCAGGAACACTTTCCAATATGTCGGATTGCTCAGTGCCCCGTCCAACCAGTCCTTGAACGCTTCCAGGGATCAGGCAGCCACAACTTCTTGGGGCAACCTGTGCCAGTGCCTCACCACCCTCATAGTAAGGAATTTCTTCCTAATATCTTGCCTAAATCTTCCCTCTTTCAGGTTAAAGCCATTCTCCCTTGTCCTGTCACTGCATATACTTGCAAAAAGTCCTGCTCCAGCATTCTTATAGACCCCTTTTAGGTATTGGAAGGTTGCTCTAAGGTCTTTGCAGAGCATTTTCATCTTCATCTTTCCCTTTCTCTCTCTGTCAAAATCAAATGGTGTGAAAGAGAAAACAAAAACAACAAGGCTCTCGAGATTCTTCTCTCAAAGAATATGAATAACAATTTCTATGTTGTAGAAGGAAAAAATCTTCCTCCTTCCCTCATGATAACCAACCAAAGTCTTAAAGAAAAACATCTTCAATTTGCATTTTTTTTTTCCCTCCTAGGGTTTTCCTGTGAAGAATTGAAGGTTTTCCTAATTTGGGATAAAATGTTATTTTGTAAATTATTAGTTTCAGGGACTTGAACTTAAGAAATATAGTATTTTTCCAAAAGGATAAATGTAAATACTTTACACAATATATCAGGTGAATAGAATGTAGAAAGGAAGAAAGAGTTACAATTTGAAAATAGTGATTTTTATGGTTACTGACTTTAGGAAAAAGAAGTCATTCTGAATTTGTTCCATTATTAATGGATTATTTAGTAAATGAAGAAAATTTAAATAGTTACATTTCATTAATTTTATCTATTGGGATTTCTTTTCAAACTTCATATACCTTCATGCTGTCTATAAACTGAGTTGCACAGTTTGAGTTTTACTTACATATACCGGTAAGCAGAGCCAGCAAATGAGTGGCTGTCATTTACAGCAAACTTCTTGAAACAACTGCTGAAATACTAGACCAATAATCAGGTTTCATTCAAAATGACAGTTACAAAAAGAGGTCTTGACACAACATTTCAGTCTCTTTTTATTAAATCAGAGATCTGCTGTTGTTATAAGAGCTTAGTGTAGAAGACAGAAATATTGTTTGGTCCTAAGAGAAAAACACAGAGTGACAAGTGATGGATATTGTGGCAGCTCTTCTAAGAGGTTAATGCAATCAAGTTCTTTCATTAAAAATACTAACCAACCAAACAAGGAAAATTGCCCTAAATCAGATTGATGAAGGGTTATAACAAGACTGTAGTTGCATGAAAAAAAGGCATGATTCGTATTTTTTGTCAGAATTCTTGTTAAAAATGGTATCCAAAACAAATCAGCAGAACAAATTTTCCTCCTTTTTTTCACTAAGTAAGTTCAGAATGGGGTTTGGGATAACTAACTCGGATCTAGACAACAGGCTTTTAGGTACATACAGTTAAGCAAAATTATTTCTCCCTCATACAGTGGAACAATCTGTATAAGATATGACTCAGCATTCTATTTTCCTCACTGGGATTTCCTGATCAGCTGACGTCAGCTCACTCAACATCTCTTCTATCTGCAGCCAAGAACTCCCTAATATTCCAATTATAAACCAGAAATAATGTATAATTTTTGAAGTAATGAGAAGTAGATTACCAAATAAAAATAAGATAATTAAGTGAAACTAATAATGTAACTTCATGATGTATTCATTCGTTTATGGAATATTCATAACGAAATCTAGGAAAACTATAATTTTTAACTCACACAGTGGAGATGATTGTTACTACTGATTGATACGTATCTTGAATGGTGGCATAGAAAGTGCAAGAATTTTTCCAGGCTTTTGGCAGTACATATTTTTCAATTTTGCACCTTCATCTAAGCTAAATCTTTCTGCCTCACCACCCCAGAAGAACAGAGAATTCATTAATACTGAATGAACCTCCTGCTCTTTCACTTCCCTAGAGTTAATCAGCAATTTCTGCCAACTCATTTCTGGACAGTTTAAAAAAAAATATTGGGTATTTGCTGGGAGACAGCTCGAACACTTGGATTTCTTAGTCTGTTTCCATGTTTGTGTGATTGATGATATTGATCTTAAAGGAGAGAGAAAGGAACACACTCAATCTCTCAGATGTTTGTCAGGTGGGCTGGAAAACAGCATTTGGTAATGCATGATCTGTTAGCAGCTTGTCTGCCTATTTTGAATTATCTCCTTTCACTCTGAGGGAAGACTTCTTGGATTTATGACTTTGTAAAGGTAACCTGTCTATCAAGAAGTAAAATCAGTTACTCTCAGGATTTTCATTGTCAATATTTTTTTGTCATACTAGATTTTATTTATTCTCTGTTTCAATAATATCCTTTTAATGTACATAACATCCTTAAATATTTGCTTAATTGAAACCCAATCCAAACACACAGGAAATACAAATAAAAGTTTTACCTTTAGAAGCATCATGTACAAAAATAATAGCCACAAAATCGAATCAGTGTTTAGTGAATTCATCTCACCAAATTTTATTCCAGAAATTCTTTCATGCTAACAGTAATTTTAAACTATTGTGTGTTTTTATAGCCTGCCTCTAGAAAATATACATCAGGAATATGTCTGTTCATGAAAGAGCTTTTCTAGAGTACGCCAAATGTGACAAAACCTATATTCCAGTCATGGAACAGGAACATACCATGTTCCTACCTGCCTGGATAGGCTGGCTGGATGCAGTAAGTTTCATTTTGCTGGGAATTCTTAATCCTATGTTTGTTAGTCTGAATCTAGGAAAGTACAATGAAATAACTTAAATGTAAGAAGTATAACTAACAAGAAGACAAAAAATAAGGCACTGTAAGGCATTCTTCTTGTGTCTGAAGTTCTTTGTTGTGAGGGTATTTGCAGAAAGCGGTGGCATGCAGTAATGCTGAGAAAGAGAAAAAAAAGATTCAGAAATAGAAATATCTGGAGTAATTTTTCTTAGTATATTTATTTATTCATTTTTATTGACTGTGCCAGAATGAAATTTCCATGAGACACAATATACAGAATTCTGCCTTTCACAAATCCTCAAGCAGAGGGAGCTGCCTCAAAAACACATAATGAAGGAAACACATAATGAAGGCAAGTCTTTAGAAAGAGGCTGTTTAAATAATTAAAATAGCTGGCATGGTTGATAAATGAGTTCTATTGCCAGTTGCCATTTATTTTTAATCTGTTCAAAGCAATCAGGTAGTTAAAAAAAATTACTTTGCAAAACTTAAAGGAGAAGATTTTATAAAAATATTCATTGGAAAGGTGATTTTTTATTTTTTTATTTTTATTTTTATTTAGAATTATAACCAAGAGAAAAGGGCAATACTGCCAGATGACGAAATGAGTATGGTAGATATTTAAAATGAATAACAGGGGTATCTGATCCTGGCAAAAATTTTTAACAGAATGTAAGTAGGCATAGACTCATAAGGACTTACATGCTGTATCTTTACATTTTGCTGTTGTAACTGTAGCTATAGAAAAATGCTTTATTTTTATTAGACTGCATTTGATTAGCAGCAATATTTAGGAAATCTATAAAGAATATGTTTCATTTATAACAAGGTAATAATGTATTGCCTGTTACAGGCTAGGTCTGATACACCAGCTGATGCTCAGAACTGGATTGAGCCTTGTTAGCAGTATTAGCATGTCCCTCCACATTAGCATGTGAGAACAGGAGATAGATGGTTGCAGCTGCTTTAGTTATCTTCATTTCTTCACATTGTGCCACACAAGCAGACGTGAAACATGAAAGACTTGGTACATTACTGTAGTAATACATGAAGTTTTTTTTATTGTGAAGAAATAGAGATAGCAATACAGCATTTTAATGGATGGAACAGAACTTGCTGGATTTATATTTTTTTCTTTCTGTGAACCATGTAGAGGTTTAAAATATTATTCCCATTCCTACCTAAGAAGACAGAAAGTCCTGTAATTGAAAATGTGAAAAATAGAAGGTACTAACATAGTGGATTTTTAGCATAAGAATGCCCTTAGAAAAAAATTCTTTTTTGCTGTTCCCAAAGGAAACAACTGTATATAATAAAAAGAGTATTTAGAAACTAAAAAGGAGCCACCAAAAATCTCCAAGGTGACTGATCCTTTTCAGTTGTTTGTTTGTATTTTGGGGCCCTCTAGGATTTTTTTACATCTTGCAGGGCAGAAAAGCTGGTGCTGTAGCCTTGTATTGTGCTTGTGTACAGCCTTGTGGTATGCTCATTGTGGATTGTCATGGTTTGAGCATGTTTTGAGGGTGTTTTTGTTCAAGGTTTTTTCCAGCCAGGTGGAGGAGGGGAGTCCGGGAGGAAGGAGAGACAGGACACCTGACCCAGGCTAGCCAATGAGGTATTCCATACCATAGCACGTGATGCCCAGGATGCATACTGGGAAAGAGAAGGCAGGAGAGGGAGAGCTCTGGAAGAAAATGGAGGAGGGAGCACATGGTGCTCAGCCGGGCAGGGTGGAGTGAGTTATGGGTCGGTGGCTGGTGGGGTGTTGTATTCTTTTCACTTGCTGTTTGCTGTATTATTATTATTTGTAGTAGTAAATGGCAGTAGGGGTTTTGTGTTATGCCTTAGCAATTAAACCGTTCTTATCTCAATCCGTGGGGGCTACATTCTTTGGATTCTCCTTCCTAACTCTCCAGGAGTTGGGGGACTTGGTTTAAACCACGACATTTTTGGAGCCCAACGTGGGGCCCGAGGATTTGAGATAAGAACAGATCTGAGCGGATTTATGGTCTCTTGTCACAATGCTGATTTATTGGCTGTTAGAGGTTTTTCTCTGGATCTCGCTGTTTCGGGATTTTGCCGGGTACTTTGTGTATGGATTGGATGTGTTTGTGTCGGAGGCTTGTAATACAGTGGGGCTCCGGCAGCAGGGGGGGATGGACGTGGCCGTGGACTTGGACTTGTACCAGGCCGTCCCGCTGCTCTTCGCCGTCCTTGTCCTTATCCTCATCATCGTCTGCGTGGAGCTGCGTGAAGCCAGGAAGGAGCGGCCCCGGGACCTGCCGGCAGCTGAGGCTGCCAGGGAGAGCGGCACGGGGAGCCAAACGGCTGTGGCAGAGCAGCGGGAGCAGGTGGGGGAGGAGCGTAGCAGGGCGGTAGCTGAGCAGCGGGATCAGGCAGCAGGGGAGGTGAGTCCCGCGGCCGTTCCCGACCCTCCGACGGCCGAGAGTGTCCCCCGGAAGTCGCCCGCCAAGCCGCAGCAGGATGCAGGAGACCACGCAGCATTTCCCAGCAAGGCAGAGAAGGAAGATCCGGACTCAGAAGAGAAACTGGTGGTGGGAGAACTGGCAAGCAGGGCAGCTACATCAGCCCCAGTGACAAGTGTAGCAGCATCATCTGAGAGTTCTGATGGTTTTGAATGGCTTTTGGGTGCCCTTGGGACCTGCCTGCTGATTGCTATAGGGGTCAGCATGGTGGCACACACACAGAGTGTGTTCTACCCACAACCATTTTGTCTGATCCCAAAAGTTAAGCAGAGTCAGGTTTGGGTCTTGTCTAGGGTTAGACAAGGATATAGGAGCACCAGGAGACTGTCCCCAAGGCTGGACAGTCATGAGTGGCAGGGCATGTGGGACAGTATGGCCAGGTATCTGATCCACTGGGCCCCTCCAGCGCTTTGGAAGCATTGGAGGTGGAAGGCAGCTGTATGAAGTCCCCAGCAGCAAGCTGTAGAACTGCTGAAGGGGACGCTGAATGATTTTGAGCCTGGTGGGCCCAGATACTTCAGGCTATCAGTCCAGAGATGCAACACAGAGATGTCTCATGATCGAGGGGTGGACTTAAGAGTGATGGTGTATTAGAAATGTGGGATCTGGGCATGACGTGAATGGTATGGAATAAGGGGTGGATAATGTCATGGTTTGAGCATGTTTTGAGGGTGTTTTTGTTCAAGGTTTTTTCCAGCCAGGTGGAGGAGGGGAGGCTGGGAGGAAGGAGAGACAGGACACCTGGCCCAGGCTAGCCAATGAGGTATTCCATACCATAGCACGTGATGCCCAGGATGCATACTGGGAAAGAGAAGGCAGGAGAGGGAGAGCTCTGGAAGAAAATGGAGGAGGGAGCACATGGTGCTCAGCCGGGCAGGGTGGAGTGAGTTATGGGTCGGTGGCTGGTGGGGTGTTGTATTCTTTTCACTTGCTGTTTGCTGTATTATTATTATTTGTAGTAGTAAATGGCAGTAGGGGTTTTGTGTTATGCCTTAGCAATTAAACCGTTCTTATCTCAATCCGTGGGGGCTACATTCTTTGGATTCTCCTTCCTAACTCTCCGGGAGTTGGGGGACTTGGTTTAAACCACGACATGGGTATGCTAAATTTTCATGAAAACCTTTACAAAATTTGCACTGGTAATTGCTATCATGCAACATACTGAGGATGTAAGTAATGAATATAGAAATATACATAACCTATGTAGTTTTATTTATACCTTCATGTAATCGCTTTCTCCCCATTTGATATACTTTATATTCTTTTTTGTTGCTATAGCAGCTCTTTTCAGAGTTAGGAATTTCTCACTTTCATATCTGAAGGCCCTTCCCATATTGCTCATTGAATTAATAGGAAAATATAGTATGCATATCTAATGATAGATGAGGAGATATACCATGCTTACAAATTGGGAGGTTCCCAATTTGTTTTGAAGTTTCACTACGGAAATAGAGGTAGTGAAATAAATTGATTAAAAAGGTACCACATAATTTTGCCACAGTTCTATAAAGCTAGGAATTCATCTTGCCTAATAGTTGCCACCCAGGAGCTGGAGTCAGGAATTGTCTTTGTTTGTTTGTTGTTATATGTGTAACTTACTTTGTTACATTAAGATAAGTACTTTAACCTGTATTTTGTTTGTCCATGTAAAACATGTCCTTGTTTTACACTGTTGCACATTGTAATCATTGTAATCATTGTAATCAATACACATTGGCATAGTGTATACCCCTTATCTAACTGATAATGCAGAAGTACTAATATGATGTACTAAGAAATTAATTAATATATTCACCTTTTTACACAAGCAAGAACAGTGGTTCTGTGAATAGCTTCTCCATTCAAGACCTAATTTTTTTGTCTCAAGTGAGGTCATTCTTTCTCCTTTTAGCTATGCTTTATGTTGATATGTTTTATAATTTTAATGTTTATAATCTGTGACTAGTTTTCATTTAATATCTCAGACACCTTCAGAATTTTCTAGTACTTCTATTTGTCTTTACCTTGCAACATTGCATCCTTAAGATAGCAAATTGTGTTATGCTTTCTTCTAAAAACCAAGTTGTATTATAGATGCCTGAGTAAAAAGTCACTATCTCAGTGATTGATACTAATGTCATTTTAATCTTATCTTTAAAAGAGAAGATTGGTTGATGTTGCTCATTGGTTGATGAGAAGCTCAACATGCCCTGGCCGTGAGCACTTTCAGCTCAGAAAGTTAGCCATATACTGGACTTTATCAAAAGAAACATGATGAGGAGGTCAAGGATGGTGATTCTTCCCCTCTACTCTGCTCTTGTGAGACCCCACCTGAAGTACTACATTTAGCTCTGGGTCCCCCAACAAAAGAGGTATATGTACCTGTTGAAGCAAGTCCAGAGGCCACAAAGATAATCAGAGGGCTGGAGCATCTCTCCTATGAGGGAGATTGAGAGTGTTTGGCTTGTTAAGCCCAGAGAAGAGAAGGCTCAGGGGAGACGTTATATAGGGTCTCCTAGTACCTAAAGGAGGCCTACAAGAGTGCTGGAAAGGGAGTTGTCCAAGGGTGTGAAGTGATTGAGGAAGAATAGCTTTAAACTGAAAGCAGGGAGATTTATATTAGATATGAGGAAGAAATTCTTCACTATGAGGATGCTGAGACAGTGGAACAGGTTTCCCAGAGAAGTTGTGGCTGCTGTATCCCTGAAAGTGTTCAGGGTCCAGTTGGATGGATCTTTGAGCAACCTGGTCTAGTGGGAGGTGACCCTGCCCATGGCAGGGGGTTGGAACTGGATGAACTTTACGGTCCATTCCAACCCAAACCATTCTATATTTCTGTGCTTTATGGCTGATATTTCAAAGACCAGGACATTTCCAAATAAGAAGAAATATAATATGCAGCACAAAAAAGAGGACCCTCTCTGTCTTTGCACTTAATCAGGTGATCACTTTTTTTTGTCGTCTCTTATTGCTTTATCTTTTAAATTATTTAGCTTTTTTTATTTTTCTCACTGACAAGGGGAAACAGTACAGAAAGCATAATTGATAAAATATAAATTTATAATAATATTTAATAAATTATAATTATTTATATTTTTAATAAGATACCCAAGAATTATTATATCCAGTATGAGGTTGTTAATGCTGAGAACAATAGATAAACCCTTTAAAATAGCATCTTTTCTTCTCACATCACTCATTCAGTAAGTTTCTTATAAAATTGGTTACTGCCTAATTTATTGAAGACTGAATAGCAGGAAATCACCACTCTCCAATGTAGTATAGCAGATAATCCATTAAGTAGCACAGTAGGATATGGAACCTCTCCTTGAGAAATGATCTATATCTTCCTAAGAGGCAAGAGACTGGCTGTGCAGAGGTATGTCTTATTCAAGTCATAAATACCTGTTGCACTAATCTTGACCAAAGCACATTTATGACGATGCATAGCTGTAAACCAGATTTGTGTCATTAGGCATGGACATATTTGCGTCCCTTTCCCTTATGCTGCCATTCACAGTAACTGCAGACCCAGATGTAGGCTGCAACACAAAGGAAGAATCAAGGCTGTTTAGTTATCGATTTGATAATTCAATCTGTCAGTAATCTTCCTTGCTCATGCTGCAGCCTTTTTATTACAGGAGGTGTTTAAGAGGTGTCTGTCTTCTTCCCAGCTACCCTTTTCCCAGAAATTGTAGGGAATTAACTATTCTGAGGTTTGTGTTAAGTTTTTTTGACCCTGGCTAAGAGGTTTAGGAATTATCTAGGACACAAACATATAGACAGTCAGCACGATCATATGAACTTTCTCCAGGAAATCAATCTCAAAATAGAAACAAACACGAAGTGCTAAACTTTTACAGTAAATGATAGAATAGCATTGATTTTCTGTTTTAGAGGCTTATGGCAGTCTCTACAGAAGACTGATGTACATAAGTATTACTACTACAGCTTGAATCTGCAGGAAAACAGAAAAATTGTCCTGATTTCATATCTTCTGATATTTTTACCTGTGTCCATGTTCATGCAATCTACTGCATGGTAACTGTATTGGATATATAGATAGGCATAAAATTCTTGTCTCTTTTTTGTTTTGATTGTTGGAATTTATAAAAAATATTTCTTTTGCTGTAAGAACGGTAATCTGAACATCAACAAATCATCACTTTGAGCCACAAATTTCCCTCTCCCCACATCTGAGCCTTGTGATACAGAAAAAAAAGGAAAATGCAAGAGAAAATAAAAGATTTTTGTTAAATGGGGATTTTTATCTTTTCAGCCAAAGACTGCTGAAAAATTAAATTTTCTTTTTTTTCTTTTTCTTTTTTCTTTTTTCTTTTTTCTTTTTCTTTTTTCTTTTTTTTTTAATTTTGAACAGGGTCATGTTTGGATAAATATATTTACTGAATTGAAGAAGTTGTTTTATTATTACTTAAAAATACAGAAAGCTTGGGGATGCGGAAAATTTGTAATTATTTTCCTCTCATAAATATGCTTTCTTAGTGTATTAATAAATGATACATTAATCTAACTAGAGGGTTTGCTCTAGTTAGATTTTAAATCAAGTTCTGAAACCCAAACTATGTTAGGCTCATTTAGATACACAAAACTTATAGCCTTCAAAATGAGTGTTGCTGCTCACTTCAATGAGGCAATGAGGAATTCTTCAAAGAAAGTTTAAAACCGGTTACAAAATATGTGAATACTTCACTGTGAATCGATCTGTCCTTCGTGTTCTTGAGCTTTAATTTACAATATTAATGAGCATATTGCATGTCATTTTTTCCATGGTATTTTTTATTCTGGCAGAAGTCTCATCTGAAAAAATCTGCTCTGCCTGAGCACTGCACTTCTAAATAAAATACAGGTGAATCAGGAAGAGTTCAGGGAAGCACAAGAATAGCATATATAGAAGATGCAACCCATGAGAAAATGCTGAAAGAAATAGCATTTGTGCTTTTTTTATAGATTATTAAAGAACAGACTAAGATAACTTATAATACATGAAACATCACTAGATAGAGGCTGGTGCACATTTTTTCTCATCACTTACTGAAGGCAGGACATGAAGAAATTAGGTTAGATATTAGGACTCGATGGGAGATATTGTCATTAGATGTGGTAAGGGTAGTGAAACATACAAACAGGCTATAGAGGGAACAGGTCAGATAGATGTCTCAGTGGACTGATGTGGTCCCAAATGAAAGGAAATGAACTTTTTTTGAGGCTTTTAAACCACCATTTGCTCTCATTCTGTGAAGCAGTTAGTCGTTGCCATCAGCGACAGGCTTCTGCCGAATTCTTTTTCTTTTCCTTTTCCAGATTCACTTTTCCAAAGTCTCACTTACAATTGCATCATTATGATTAAAGAATAATTGTCTTCATTAGATAATCAGCTTGGTGAACCATTTGGAACTCAATGTTGTTATTCCAAATGAAATTTTTAACTATTTGCAAGCAACTAGGAATACAGAAATAACTGGCTTAAACCAGATTATTTGAAGAGATATTAGCCTGTCACTAGTATAAACTTATTAAAAAAAAGTGCAATAAGTCTTTCAGGAGTCTGGCATGAAGACATATACTCTCAGACTGTCTCCTTAACCTTAGAGACATGGAGCATCAACAGTTATATAGTTTCAGCCAGCCTCTTTTTTTCTTCTCTTAATCCTTTCCAATTGAAATGTGGACAGTCTCATCATCTATGCAAATCCTTAAGTTTTCTTATAAACCTTCTTTAGCCTTAGTCTCATTAGCATTCATATCAACAAGTTGATTGGGCTGTTAGGAAAGTATATTCTTCTTATAGCTTTAGTCTGTATTACTGAATCTGCATTTGTTTTTTGGGTTTTTTTTTGGTTTGGTATGGTATTTTTAATTATTAAAATAAGGGAATATAAAATTAAATAACTCAAATTCCTATAGCTCCTTTTTTACCACATCTTTATCCCAGGCTGTATGAAATGAGCACCCTTCACATTTCCATTGTCTTTACACAAACCATATGTTTCTGTGGTGGGTCTAACAGTTAAATACCACCCAGTCACTCACTCACTTGCCCTCCTTAGCAGAACAGGGGGAGACAATAAGAAAAAAGAAAGAAACAACTCAAAAACAGGAGGAAGAAAGCTCATGTGTTAAGAGAAAGGCAGGGAGAGTACTTAGCAATCTCTTCCATTGGTAAATCAGAGGTGGGGAAAATTGACTTAATTTACTGCCAAAGAAAATATTCAGGTAGACAGAAACAAAAAGACAAACACTGAAGAAATGCATTTTCTCCCCACCCTGACACACTGAGATTCAGTCTTTCAGACTCCTGTGTGCCCACCCTAGATGGCACGGGGAGATGAAGGAAAGGTTATGGCCAGTGCACACTGGTTTCTGTTGGTCACTTCCTCTGCTCTGGCACGGGCTCTCCACAGGCTGAAGTCTTGCAGGAAATCTGCTCTGGAATGTCCTCTCCGTGGTCTGCAGAGAATATCTGCTTCAGGGATTGGAACACTTTTTCCTCCTCGCTCTCTGGTGTCCGTGTTCCCTCTGTTGTTTCTCACTCTTTTCCTCCTTCCTCTTTCCTCTAGCCACTGTTTTATAACCCTTAAACCTGTTCTCACAGAAGCAACACAAACTTCACTGATGGGCTCAGGTGTGACCTTGCTGTGCACTTGCAGCTGGATGGATGGACTGCTGAAGTTCAGGAGCCCGCAGCTGCCCCTCTTCCCCTGCTAAAACTTTGCCATGTACACCCAAAAGTGTCATCAATTGCTTTTCAGCTGAGCAGTGATTACAGGCTGGTTGCTTTGAATGTAAGTCATTTGGCATCTTATTGCATTTTACTTCAGCCATCTAAAACCCTATTCATAGTCAACTAAAACAATTTGAAATTCCCCAGCATATCTAAGGCAATTATATCTGGCTAGCAGATATTCTTCAACACAAAACATAGCTGTGCACGGACTGATAAAAGAAAACAAGAATATTTTCAGAGGATGCAACAAGACTGCAATATATTCTGTTTATGCATCACAGGAAAGCTTGGTAGATTCCCATGCTGCGCAGAGAAAATACACTTTAGTAAGATAAGGAAGAAGAAGAGCCATAGCAGGAATGTATAATTACAAGAGGAAAAGAGTCTTATAGCTAGTAAAGATGTAGTTAACACACTACACTAATGCCATAATATTGCATATGTGATATACAATATTAAATATGCAGCCATAGTTAAGAAATTCTCAGAAATCCCAGGACAGACAAACAGGATTAAAAATAAATGAAACACATAAATTATCACCATGAATATCAATCTTCAACTCAGATAGATGAAGAAACTCTCAAAATAAGAAATTATTCAATAGATCCTCTGTGGGGATGCTTCTTCTTAACCCCATGAAAAATACTGTAGAACAATGTTATGAAGAAAAAAAATGTTTTATAAACTTCAGGTATTTTTGAGCAGTGTAAATACAGGTGTTGTTGACAGATCTAAACATATTTAAACCTTCCTTAAAATACTCTAAGGTGACAGTTGCTGGAATGTATTATTGCCTTATATTTTCTGACAAACATAGTACATTTATTCCATGTATTATTTTCTTTTTAATCTTCATCTTCAACCGTCTTTAAAAAGTCTTGATACTTTGAAAAAAGCAGTCATTATGTCATTCACAAAAAGTCACAAGATAGTATTCAGTGTCTGATGCAACTCAAGTATTTATTTTTAAACTCAGAGTTCAAGATATGTGCCTTCCAATTTAATAGAAAATAATGTTCTATTTCCATGTCAAATCTAAATTCTTGTATTTCTGTTGCTACATTTATCTTAGTTCTGACTGGAAATATAAGGTAACATTTTATTTCCTCTTTCACATTTCATTCAGCTGGAAATTAGACTGAGGAGTTTTGCCTTCAGGAGAGAGTTTACATTACTTTCACTTGTTTGGTCAATCAACATCATTTACAAAACTGAACCACTTTCTTATGATAGTAAGTTTCAGAGCACCTTCAATTCCCATTTCATTTCTGAAATTTGTTGACTGTGGCCCACCAAAAGCTATATTTTGGCTTCAGTGGTTTTCATATGCAATAAGAGAATTTTGAATTTCCAAACTGAAGGCAATTAGTTCTGTTCTGCTACATAGATAGACAGATTAACCAGTTTAAAACCCTTTGTCACACTGATGAATATCACTGTGATCAGTTAGCAGAAACCGTTCTTGAGGCATCACAATAGCCCATCTAAAAGAACCATCTGTAAGGAGAAAGGATCAAGTGATATATTATCAGTATGGTCACTGAAGACTTTGCCCAAACACATTAGAAAACATGAAAAATTGCACTGAAAAAAATGCATATTAGAATATTCAGGTTAGGAAGAGACCAATAGCTCTGTAAAAGATCTGAAAAAGCAACCTTCCCTTTGGTGGGTGAGAAATAAAAATGATGAAAGGGAAGACATAAGGTATTCTTTGCACAGCATAATCCCCTAGCTGAAGACATGTGCAGAATTGAAATTTCATAATGAATCTCCTTTGGCAGGCACAGCTGCATATAAACAAAGACTGTAAGAGATAAAATACAGAAGTGAGTTTGATAAAACAGAAACCCCCAGCAAAAATTCAGCTGCAGCAAACAAGATATAATCAGACCTCCTCTCAAGGAAAAGTCAGACACAAGATGAAAACATATGAAATTCTTTGTTTGCCATTCCAGAAAAAAATAAGAAACCAGTCTAATTTCTTATAAAGTTGCATTGTTGTTGTAGCATGATGGACTGAGAAATTAAATGAAGGAAATCTCTGCGGTTTTTACCTCTTCCTATTACTTTCCAGAGACTCTGCAGCAACTGAGGTTAACACTGGAAACCACCTTCACATTTCCTACATGTGTAGGGGATTTTAGATTCACTCGTGTTTTTAAAGTACTGTACATACTCACTGTACCTAGATTGAAAATTGAGGTGGCGTTATGTTGGGAAAATTCAGTAAAGAAGGTATTGCTATAGTTATGAATCAGTTTTACACCAAATATGATTGTCAACACAAATACAGATTATTTTAAGAATTTGCTCCAGAGCTGGTCTGTGCATCTGTCACATAGAAAGAAATTATAGGGTTCCTATGCAGTCCTTTCTAATGACTAAGGCTGCAGTAGTGGAAGACCATTTCTTGCTTAAATTTAGCCTCATCTGCATCCTGCAGAAAGGAAGTCTGCAAAAATCTGAACATTTATTATCCTTTGAAAATTTCTGAACCACTGCTCAAGGGAATCTTGGCTTTTCTTAATCTGTATAGCAGAAGGAGTGAAGCTCTCATATTCATATTTCATATCCCAAGAATAAAACTACATCACCACTCAGCAAGGCAAAGCCCACAAAAATGATGGGGATACTTAACCATTTATGCTTCATCTGAGAAATTACTTGCTTTTGTGCTTGGGTTACAACAGTTCTTAGTTTCTACTTCCTTAAATGTTGTGCCTGAGTAGGCAAAAATGCAGCAAATTTACCAAAGGAACTCTGCTAATGAGAAGTTGTCCACAGCCAGCAACAGAAACGTTAGGTGATGGCATAAGAGTAATCACTGGCTTTTTAAAATTGCTACTTAATGAGGATAATAAATGCCAACTATTGCTTACTTCACTGTGGAGGAATTTTGACTACATATCTTCTCTATTAGTTTGTGAGGTGTTTAATATTATAACATAAGGAAAGGTCAAAATTGTACTAAAAGTCCAACATTTTAAGAATTTATATCAAACTCTGCAAGAGGAAAGTGCTCAAGTAGAAAATGTAAAAGCATGGAAAGCTTATATGCTTGGTTGAATCTGTTGGTTCATCAAACACTGACTACAGATGTACATTCTTCTCATTTAAATGTTGTAGAATTGAATTTCAGCACTAGCAATGAGTGCCAACTATTCGAGCAGCCATTTCATTGTCTTATTCACTGTTTCCCAAGAAGCTCTTCTTAAGAGCTGCAGGTCCTTTCTGATTTGGTTTGGGTATCCATGTCATGACTGATTAATGGTAATGGGTCCTAAAAATAAGTGGGAGAAACAAAACTTTCTGGACAGCCTAGGCATGGCTGTCACAAGCAAGTTGCAGATCAGGACCAGATGACTCAGAAGTTTCCAAAATCACCCATAGCACACTGCTGTTAAAATCCTACAAACTAAAACAGCTGGCTGGACAAGTATCCTGGCCAGCACCATCATATCACTCCCAAGTTCTCAAACTAAGTGGAGGATATCCACTCTGCTGTGCTTTGCTGGTACTCAAGTTCAATATGTGTACTGTCAAATGGCAATTGGGGTGGTAAGAAACATCAGTAAACAGTTAAATAATTCATATTGCAATCTGATCAAATTGAAATGCCCACAGAGATGCACAAAGGTTTGATTTCACTGTGAGAAATATGCCAGATTTTATATTCTAGATCTAAAAGGGAAGGCTAAGGAAAATGAGGGAAGTTGTAGGTTTTTTCAGGATGTTGATTATTGGTGAATGTTAAAACCATCACTAATATTTTTTGGGGAAAGTTAATTGGCTGCAGAACCATAGTTTTCTGTTTCACCCTTATGTATTCTACATATCTATGCTGTAAAGTTTATTTTACAAAATGCTTGGAAGTTTTTTGAAAAATTGCTCATCCTTAGAAAAATATATCAGCCCAAAATTATTGAAAAGAATGAAATATGCATATATAGAAATGAGGTTGATGTGAAAAACAGCAGAGTGGAACTGTTTCTCTGTAAAACACTTGATCTTCACTGGGCCACATTTTCTATCATTTCGATTACACATTGAGGTTTACACAATTGTAATCTGATGAGTATTGTCTCTTTTGACTTCACACCGTTTCACACAATTGTTTTCCACATTGTCATTGAAAGACGGGAGGAAATCTTTATTACTGATTTTTAAATGTCTATACATGACAGAATTTGCCATGTTAATTTCAAATGTTGGCTTTATGCTACTAATACTTAATTTTCCTTGGTATGCACAAAAGCTCTCTATTAGAAGGTGTTGTGTTCAAATGTGTGTACTGTCTTATCTTGGCTTCAATTTGTTATTTCCAGTGAACCAATGGGACTCCAACACTACCACTATTTCTCTATTCCTTTTTCTTAAAAATATCTAATGAATACTCTACTGAATATCTTTCCCCATGTATTTCTGAAAATGTCTGACAATTAAGGAACTACCTTACGCAGTTCCTTCCTGCATTATAGTAACTTCTGATGGAATTTTAAGAGAAATAAGGCCGTTCTTTATAGCTGTACAGTGTATTTCATTCAGTATTGTTAACAGCAATGCACTTAAGCCTATGCCTTGCCTTCACTTTCCTTTGTCATGACCACTTCCTTCTCTTTTTAGCTTTGCTACACAAAGTGTTCTGCCAGTATTTTAGCATATGTGCCTGTACAAAGTGAGTGAGAGAGATCACAGAAAAATATCTTAGTAAGCATTTCAGTCTTCTCCTTAGCATCTGTTATTTGCATTCTTTCCTTGGAAGGGTAATATGTTCATCTAGCAGAATATGACTGACTAACTGAGCAGAAGAGATATTTTGCACAAGTCAGTACTTGGAAGTGCCATAGTTTGCATCTATTCTGCCAGTCTCTTCTCTTGTACGGTTTAGTGCAAAATGACAACCTTTATTGGGCCTTGCTATCTTTCTCTAGTTTCACCATTATCATTCTGGAAAATTGCCTTTACTTCATGGAAATAGGATTGGTCTTATAACCTAGCAGAAAGAGATGTACATACTGTTTTGTAAAATATCTCTTTATGAGAGGTTTGAAAACATTATTTTATGAAGTTAGTGCTCACTGAATAAGTGAGATGAAGTTGGGGCTGTTTTATTCGTCAACAGAATCAACATACCACAAATAGTAACAGTGTAAACTTCTTCAACTAAACCAGGAACACTGATCAAGCTCTGCCTAAAGATGTGCTTTCTTCAAGTTTTCTGAAATTGTTTTATTCTGGCTCTGTAAGAAAATTGCTACTAGTTGTTACTCACTTCTACTGTTCTGATATAATATCTTCAGAGCAACAGATTTGAAAACAGACTACAAATATAAATGGATTATGAGTGTGTTTTTCCTATGTAATAAAATTTCAACATCTTTCCTATGTGGATATGTGCTTAATCCCAATTTACTTCATAACTTCATTGAATATTCCCATATTTATATTTATTTTCTTTCTCCACTTTCACTTTAGATAATCACCTGGTACTAATACAATCATACTTAAACTGAAAATCAATAAAATTATTTTTTCATTATTGTATCCACACTGTTAGAGATAGCATGTTCTCACTGAATCTCCAGACTCAAATATAGTCTTTTCAATAAAAAGAAAAAAAAGGAAACATTAAATTTGATGTTAATACATCCATTAAAAAAAAAACAACTTTGGGTCTTACTAAGTAAATGGAGAAGCTTAAATGTAAAAGATTTCTAACTCCTGTATTTCTTAGTCGTATCTCTGGGAAAGTTCTTATGATAGGTTGTATTTCCGTAGGGAAAATGATAGCAACTGAGAATAAAGTCTCATTTCCCTCATTTTAGGCTGTCAACTGTAACTTCAGCAGTGCTATAGACATGGATTGCCAGAACTGTAAACTTTTCACATCACCACGTTACTGATTTAACTTATTTTTATATTTACAGCTTGAAAAGATAATCCTGCACTTCAATTGTTTGGTAAATTGTGGTGGAATACACTTTATCTAATTTGAGCCAAGATAAATGTCCAATTAGCCACCAAGGCTCCCACTAAAGTCAGTGGAGAAAAAAGAGTCAGGATGATTCATCTCATCTGTCTTGGTCACATAATTTAAGAGTGCAATGAATTGTCTTGGAATTGATTCAGAGAAAACTCCAGGAACAAACTTGCCAACAAAGTTTTCAAGCTGACAATCAGGTATTCTTTATTGCAGCACCAGGAGACACGGGGGATAGCTCCTGCTAATGTGTGTCCCTGTATTGCTACACAAGCCATCCCCATACAGTCCCTGGGCATACATACATATTCATGAGGCTACATATCGATTACACTATTTTCCAGAAAGTTCCCCACATGCGTACAGAATTGTGGTGGTGGTCTCTGAGGGTCGTTTACTTCTTCCAACAATGTTCATCACTTCTGTCAGCCTTTGAAGAACGCACAGTCGATGCTTATACCAGTTTAATTGGTTAGTTATCACTAGAGACATAATAATCCTCCTAACCTCCTACTTATCAGTTAGTTTAACTGTAGCCTATCCTGGACACCCATTCCTAAATACTCCTTAACCCTATGTCCTGTTCTTCTAGACCATTTTTCTTATAACTATGTCAACTATAATGATTTATCTTGTACAAGAATTCTGAGTATGTTCTCTAGCTGTACTTTTCTTTTTTTTCTATGTATCATGCACCTCAGTAATTTTCCACTGCTACCGTTACAAAGCCATCAAATTTAACTTTGCTTAAAGCTAATTCTAAAGGTTTATATATTCCATTTTGTGATTTTGTGACCCCCTTGTTTCAGAATGTACTTACTAGTCTTTGTTGATCTGCTATTTCACCTGCTTACACAATATGTCTCTTGGATCGCTGAAATTAGGTGAAATGAATTTTGCTTCCACTCAACATGTCAGTTTCTTCACTTCTGTTTTGAAACCTCAAACATTCCTTCAGTCTCCACAATTAGGATCTGTTACATTTGAAGAACAGGCATGGATGAACACTAAAGGTAATGAAATAAGTAACATAAAACTCTTTGGTTGAATTTTGTGACATCTGGGATTTTTGTGTTCAGTCTCCACCTGTATTTATCTTCCTGAATGCTCATAGAATACAAGCAGCAGTAACATGTTTTCTAAGGATAGGATGTTATATGCCAAGTGAATATATTCCCGAAGTTCCTACAGCAACCCACTCATAGATAATTGAGAGGATGGATCTGGTCCTTCATAATTTGGACCCTTTTTTCTATTAATACTTTCCATGCTTTAAATAAAAGCAAACTAATATTGAATTATTTCTGTACCTAGTGCAAAATATTTTCAGATTGACTAAATCTTACTAGTTGCAGAAAAGAAGTGGAAAATTCCTTTTCTGCTTTCCCTTTCATTTCTTTTGGACCTCATGTGGGACTTTTGACATGGCATTTTACTAAAGGGTAGATTCACCTTCCTATCAGATTCAGTGGGAGATATATCCAATCAGGGAGCAGAAATGATCCCATATCTTCATGGACCAACCGTCACTAAGCAACAGCTGACATTTCTTCTGTCAAATATTTTTGCAAGTTTATGTTGTATTGAGCCTTCAAGGAAAAAAGAAAATAATAAAAAAAACGTACACATAGCTGGTCTCATAAAATCAGCACAAACAAGTAGAATTAACCTTCTAATATTTTACTAGGATTTTATAAGCTAGTTAAGGCAATTTTTTTTTTTTTATGGAAAACCCGATAGATTGCTACAAACTTTGAATCAGTTTGTTACAAAAGGATTGAGACCCTAGGGAAAAAAATCCTTTTCTTTTCTAGCAAACCAGTGCAAAGTACCTTCACTCTCACAAAATCATAACCTACAGGCAGAATATGCCACTGTCCTATGAAGTAATCCTGCAGGTAAATCTGCAAAGAGACACAGACACATGTTAAAGCCACAGATGTTTCTTTTAACTCAACTAAAAAAGTCTCTTGGATTAACAATTCATATAGCACTGAAAAAATGGCATTGCCCACTGTTCAATTCATAACCCCCTGTTTTATTCATACTCTGCTAATCAGCTGCAGGTAGTATCTACTTTTTCAATCTTAAGGTCCTTTCCAACCCTAACTATTCTATGATTCTTTAAGGAGATCAAGGCATAATGAAAAGGATGGGATGGAAAGTTCCTGACTTAACAAACTTTTATCATGAAATATCTCAGTCAGGAACCAGAACACTTTGTATAAGGCATTTAGGCTAACAGAATTGGCAAAATGTAAAACATTAACTGTACATGCAATAGCACTTTTAACAGAGACTTCTGTGAGGCATCTGGATTGGTACTGCATGCAGTTTAATTTAAAAAACAGAACAAAAATGTACACAGTGTACATTAAACACCAAATGACTAATTAATAGTGTGCATCTCTCAGTTACTTGAATTAGAGTGGAAAAGCATTTTTAGTAAAAAGCTGGCAATGACACATAGGTCGAGGCTTTAATAAACAATGAAGGTGATGGAATACTGAAGAAGCAGCACATTAGGATCAGCAGCTAAATGGCTTGCTTTATCTAATATAGGCAAATAGGATGCTTAATTTAAATTGGTCATCTGTAAAACCACTTTTTTAAATGATTGGATAATACTCTGGAAAGTAGCATCTTAGAGAACAATTTAAAAGTCCAAGGATCCAGGATTTGCATATAATCAATTAGGACAACATTTTTGACTGCAATAGACCCTGAGCTCTATCTTAAGCATAAGGCATTTTCTTTGATGTAAATGCAACTAAGAAAAATAGTTGCATCCATTTCATGAGCTGCGAAAATTAGAAATAAGTTTGGAAGACACCAGTGGGGATGAAGTGTCAATGTCTTAAACTGAGAGACTCAGACCTGTCTGAGTTTGCATTGGCAAGTAGTAACATGCAAGTTGTAGCAGTGAATCTGCAGAATAGTATAGTAAGTGCTGGATACCAAACATCTACACTACAAATGGATGAAAGTTTTACCTAATACTACCAATAGTCTGGTCCTGTTGTTTGTATACCCATAAGTGACAAGATCACGTTAAAAACTGTCCTGAAGCATGTACCCATCCAGACTTGGGCTGATCTAGAGTTCATTCTGTTCAGTTCAAGGCTTTGTCATGAGGAGAAGCCAGGAGTCATAAGTGAGGTTGACAGAAGATTTCCTTCAAAACTGCTTAGTCTCAATTAAAGAATGTTTGGTGTATTTAGAAAAGCAAAAATAGCTTGATGTCTTTGTAAGTTACTACTTGTGGAAGGGTCACTTAAAGGAAAAATTTCTATTGTATAATTCACCAAAGTAATATACGAAGTAGCTGAAAATTCAAACTTGATATATTTAATATAGAAACAATTAAATAGGTCCAAGATAGCAACCACATGCTGGTGTCACTAGTATAAATTATATACACATTAGTTTTTAACAACTTCTGCAGTGGATTGTATACTATTTTAAATGTTTTTAACAGGGTTTTTAAAGACAGGAGTCCAGTTTTGTGACTGAAGACTTATCTCCATAAACACAGAAGTGAACAGAGGAACAATGACAGGTAAGACAATCCTAATAACCATGGCTGTCACAGGAGGGTGACCAGTGGATCCAGTGGACAAGGCAGCTGTTTCCATTTGTGTTTATGTGTTGATCTATCCATGTTTGTATATATATATGTATATGTGTGCTGTACACATGTTCGTATGTGTGGTATTTGGGAATAAAAGCTCATGTTCAGTGATGGTTGGACCTGGGAACATGGACCCTCATGTTTATAAGCTGCCAGGTTCAGTAGCCCCTAACAGTATAAGGGAATTAAAAAAAAAAAAAAAAGAAAAAAAAAAGATACAAGGTGAAAATTTATAAAATTGTAGTGTTGTCTTTAACCCATAATTTAGGGATATATGAAGAGAGTGGTCTTATTAACGTCTTCCTTTCAGTTCAGGTGTGGCGCCAGAGTTCGCTTAAAAAATTACCAAGAACTAACTGGTCAAAAATTAACATGGGAATTGAGAAACATAGCTTAGAGTTTCCAAAGGAGCTCAAGGTTTCCTTACTTCCTTCCTTGCTTCCTTTCTTCCTTTTTTCTTCACTTCATGTAGATTCAAGGATCATCTCTATTTGAAAGTACTTTGCTGAAATTGTTCCAACATTCTGTTACATCAACTAGTCATATCCATAACACTCAGTGCATTTGCACTCCCAATATTTATACAAAATTATGAATTTGGCTTGCTATTATCATATTTCCTTTGCCATTTTGTAGTTTATTTTCTGAATCTGACAGTCTGAAAAAGCACCTAAGTTTGTTTTTACATTCATCATCACGGAGTAATAAAATGGAGTAATAGTCTGAGGAAGCAAAACCAGAGAAATGCAATTAGAAAAATTTTATCTAGCATACAGCATCCAGTCTCCAAACTTCTGTGCAGTACATTAGGATTACAAACTTGACAGTGAGGAAGAGCTCTATACCCTGGCCTAACTAAACATGACAAATAATAGACTAGTTTCATCTGATTAGTGGTATTCATATCAGTTTGAAAGAATCATAGAATCATAGAATAGTTAGGATTGGAAAGGACCTCAAGATCATCTAGTTCCAACCCCCCTGCCATGGGCAGGGACACCTCACACTAAACCATATCACCCAAGGCTTCATCCAACCTGGTCTTGAACACTGCCAGGGATGGAGGAACTCCCAGAAATCTGTTCATCTTACTCTGTCTTCTTCTGACTTCTGTAGTCATTTATGTGGCTCTTTTTCTATGTGAATAGAAAGCTGCTGTAGGTTGGAATTTTACTGAATGTAATGTAGAGTGATTTTTGTCAGGGTTGTTGTTATGGTGGTATGTCTCAGTTATTACTGTCATCAGGCTCATTTTCACATTCTTTTGAGTTGTTGGAATTTTCCTCAAGAGAAAAAAAGTGGGCCATTATCACAGCTTCTGTTATTGCATCTGGCACTATTAGTACTAAAACATTTCTACCAGGTTTCATCCAAAAATAGCAGAAAAAAGGATGTTACAATGGCTGTAGGTGACTTTTTTTGACATCAAATTTAGAGACATCAATTTGATAGGTAGACTACTCGGTGGATAAAGAACTGGCAGGATGATCGCACTCAAAGAGTTGTGGTCAATGGTTCAATGTCTGGCTGGAGACCAGTAACGAGTGGTGTCCCTCAGGGATCAGTGTTGGGACCGGTTTTGTTTAACATCATTGTCGCTCACATGGACAGTAGGATTGAGTGCATTCTCAGCAAGTTTGCCGATGACACCAAGCTGTGTGGTTCTGTTGATACGGTAGAGGGAAGGAATGCCATCCAGAGGGACCTTGACACACTTGTGAGGTGGGCTGATGCCAACCTCGTGAAGTTTAACTATGACAAGTGCAGTCCCAGGCACAGCTACAGGTTGGATGGAGAAGAGATTCAGAGCAGCCCTGAGGAGAAGGACTTGGGGGTGTTGGTCAATGAGAAAATTAACATGAGCCAGCTTCAGTGTGTGCTTACAGTCCAGAAAGCCAATTGTATCCTGGGCTGCATCAAAAGGAGCGTGACCAGCAGGTCAAAGGAGGTAATCCTGCCCCTCTACTCTGCTCTTGTGAGGCCTCACTTGGAGTATTGTGTGCAGTTCTGGTGTCCTCAACATAAAAAAGACATGGAACTGTTAGAACAAGTCCAGAGGAGGGCCACGAGGATGATCAGGGGCTGGAGCACCTCCCATATGAAGACAGGCTGAGAAAGTTGGGGCTGTTGAGCTTGGAGAAGAGAAGGCTGCATGGAGATGTCATAGCAGCCTCCCAGTATCTGAAGGAGGCCTACAGGGATGCTGGTGAGGGACTATTCATTAGGGACTGTAGTGATAGGACAAGGGGTAACGGGTTGAAACTTAAACAGGGGAAGTTTAGATTGGATATAAGGAAGAAGTTCTTTACTGTTAGGGTGGTGAGGTACTGGAATGGGTTGCCCAGGGAGGTTGTGAATGCTCCATCCCTTCCAGTGTTCAAGGCCAGGTTGGACGAATCTTTGAGTGGCATGGTTAACATTAGGTGTCCCCGCGCATTGAAGGAGACATCTAGTTGGAACTAGATGATCTTGAGGTCCTTTCCAACCTAAACCATTCTATGATTCTATGCTCCTTTTGATGCAGCCCAGGATAGGGTTGGCTTTCTGGGCTGCAAGCTCTTACTGAAGCTGGATCATCTTCAGTTTCGCATCAACCAACACCCTGAAGTCCTTCTAATCAAGGCTGCTCTGAATCTCTTCTCCATCCAACCTGTAGCTGTGCCTGGAATTGCCCCAACCCAGGTGTAGGACATTGCACTTGGTTTTGTTGAACTTCATGAGTTTAGTATTGGCCCACCACTCAAGAATGTCAAAGTCACTCTGGAAGGCACCACTTCCCTCTAGCCTATCAACTGAACCACACAGCTTGATGTCGTCAGCAAACTTGCTGAGGGTTCACTCAATCCCACTGTCCATGTGTCCTAGGTTCAGCAATAGCAGTCATTTTTCTCCTTAGTAGCTGGCGCAGTGCTGTGGTTTTGACTTGCAGCTGGTGAACAGCACTGATAACATCAATGTCTTTAGGTACTGCTCAAATGTTTAGTCTGACCAAGGACCTTCTGAGTCTCATGCTCTGCCAGGGAGGAGGGGAAGCCGGGAGGAAACAGAGACAGGACACCTGACCCAAATTAACCAAAGAGGTATTCCATACCACAGCACATCATGCCCAGTATGTAAACTGGGGGCAGTTACCTGGAATGGCTAGATCACTGCTTGGTCAGGCTGGGTATCGGTCAGCTGGTGGTGGGCAGTTGTATTCTCTTCACTTGTTATTTCCTTTGTCATTATTATTATTAGTGGTAGCAGTAGTGGTTTGTGTTATACCTTAGTTACTGGACTGCTCTTATCTCAACCCGTGGAAGTTACACTCTTTTGATTCTCCTCTCCACCCCTTTCGGAGTGGGGGGAGGAAGGGTGGGGAGTGAGTGAACGAGCTGCATGACTGAGTTTAAACCACAACACCATGTCACTGACAAAGCTGTTGAACAGAACTGATCTCAACACCTACCCATGAGTGACACCACTTGTTACTAGTCTCCAGTTGGAAGACTCTGCCTTCAGTAATTAATTTGTAAAATGACTCAGTAAGCAGTTAGGAAATGGTGGGATATTTTTTTATTTCAATATGACAATTTATTCTCATATGAGTGGCTTTAACTCTGCCATGGTAACTCGTCATAACTGACTCCATTCTCCCATTTGCAGCTGCAACTCAGTATTTCTGGTATGTTTATCATTCCAGAACTAGAAATATGTTTATCACCTCATCGAAGAATTGAAACATTATCATTTTGAGTGTTTTCAAAATGTTATTGGTATATCTTATGTTGTTCAATTTCACAGATGCAGTTTAATCGACTTTCTGACATTTTTAATGGCTGCCACATTGAACAAGCAAGCTAAGGAGCCCCCAGTTAAGTTCAAAATGGTAGAGATTACCATGTACTAGAATAATTTCATCTTGTGTCATACAATGAGAAAATGTAGGAAGAGATTTGTTTTCTAGCATAAGCAACAATATTAATATTGAACTGAAATAATAACACAGTTCTGAAAAATACTGCCAGGTTTCCATGTCTTTCATAATGTGCTGGAGAATAAGGGTTTGTTCCATTTTATTTTAAACTGCTTTGGGTTGCTATAATTGAAATCACTTCTTAATTAACAAAATAGTTGTGGCTACTGTAATCATATTAGTAAACATAAACAGACAAAACCAACCTTTCCCTCAGGAAAACTTTCAAAATCTCACCAAAAATATCACTATAGCTACCAGCTGCATAAATATTTTTTGAGAGATTGTCATGGTTTAAATCAGAATGTAGCCCCCACGGATTGAGATAAGAACGGTTTAATAGCTAAGGTATAACATAAATCACTACTGCCATTACTACTACAAATAATAATGATACAGCAAACAACAAGTGAAGAGAATACAACACCTCACCAGCCACCGACCCATAACTCACTCCACCCTGCCCGGCCAAGCACCGCGTGCTACCTCCTCCATCTCCCCCCCAGAGCTCCACCCCTCCAGCTCCCTCTCCCAGTTGCATCCTGGGCATCATGTGCTATGGTATGGAATACCTCATTGGCTAGCCTGGGTCAGGTGTCCTGTCTCTCCTTCCTCCCAGCCTCCCCTCCTCCCTGGCAGAGCACATGCTCAGAAAAGGCCCTGAACAAAAACATCCCCAAAACATGCTCACTACCAAGCAACTGCTCCCAGCCCAGAAGTCAAAACACAGCACTGCACCAGCCACAAGAAGGAGAAAAATGACTGCCACGGCTGAACCCATGACAGAGATCAAATTAAAGATTTTACAAATCAATTGTTTACACTACAGTTTCTTGGATGCAATCATGGTTGTCTTGCATCACTTTTGGGAAAAACAATTTTAAGGAACTTTTGCTCACTTTCATGTTAAAAAAGTAAAGTGTATAAACTGTATCACAAAATTAAAGCTTTGGCCATATCCACATTTTCACCAAATTATTTTCTGCTTTTATACTTGTATGCAGTCAGCAGAAATATTAAGAAAACAGTAAACAAACCAGTCCTTTGAGGAGTCATATAGGAGGTGTATAATCATGTACTAGAAAGGCTTGCTCTGCCACAGTCTATATTTTGTGGTTAACTGATGCTGATTTCTAAGGTTGCTAGTATTATAGAAGGAGAAGATTCTCTCTTAGGAAAACAGGATAAATAAATTATAGAATAATTGCTAAAGCAACCATATGTCACATTCTTTTCTGCTTCTCTTTCATATTTTTCCCATCTGAAAGATCCATCTTCTGAAGCACAACCTTTTCTTCTGACCTTTGGGAAATTAGATAAAAATGGGAATTTTCCCTTCTCCCCATTTGGAGGATGAAAAGTGTGCCTCTAATATGAAATAAAGTAGGTTAAATTCCTCCTTAATAAGTTATGAAAACCTCTAGGATGTTTCTACCAAAATCTCTTAAATGCTTTTCCCGTGACTTGGGAACCTGTGCAATTAAAGAATACTATAATTAATTAAATGATATTTCTTAACGTATTACAGGCTCAATCTATGATTAACATGTACATCAACATTTTTGTCTTCACTACAGACAGTTCTTTCTGACATAATTTCATGACACAAAAAATTGCTAATAGCATAGCAATAAATTAGACTGCATTTTAAAAATAGTTTTAGCTGGTTCCTGTGATTTGCCTCCTAGCAGAGCAATGATCAATGATGCCCTTCCTTTCAGAATGGTTCAACAGTGTGCATCTGCCTTCTCCAGCAAATCATTTGCAGCTTTCACGAAGCGTTCATGTTTTACGTCCTTGTTTTACATGCTAGGACTGATGAACACCATACTCATTAATGAGCTTGATTATCCTTATATGGATTCCCCTTAACTAGGGGCTGAATCATTTCCAAAGCTGTTTTTCAAAGACATTAGCAAAAGCATTTTTGTCGTTATAATGTTTGGCCAATACCTGCTTGTTGTGATAGAGATAAAACAATATGCCTAATTAACAAAAGAGGAATCGTCAAGTTCATCAAGAAGAAATTATTCAGAGAAAGTATTAGTGGAAAATACCCTTAACATGATAAAATATGGGTCCACTGCTTTACTGAAGGGGAGATGATCAGATTTGAAGCTTATACATTTTCACGTGATAATATCCATGATCCCATATCCAGTGTGACACACAGCAATTGCTCACCTTTCATAGAAACCCATTCTGATGGCATGTTTTGCAGCCAAGCCTATGCAGGAGCATACAGATACATGCTCCACTGGGAACGGTCTCCTTTGGTGGGACTGACTGTGCAGAGATCATCACACACTCACATCATTGCTTTTCTGTTTCTCATTAAAGCAAGTCCACCAACCACATTGCCATAACATCATTTACAGGAGATGTTCCATGATAACCAAAATGAAGATGCAGCAATTCCATTTTCTACAGTTTGTGTAGAGCTTGAAATTATTAGGAAATTTTGGCTTGCAGAATCTTCCCGATGACTTGGGGTGAAATGGGGCATCCTGGTCTCTTCCTTGCTTGTGCCGAGCTGCAGTTAGTAGGTGGGAAGGGGAGAGAGGTGCAACCATGGCAGGTAAAGGGGAAGGAGGGGAGGCCGTAAGGATGAAGGGAGAAGAGAGGTAAGGAGAGAGAAAGGATGGCCAGAGGGGGTAAGGGGAGAGGTGGTGTGGCCATGAGGAAAGGTGACAAGCAAAGAAGAGGGGTGGCAATGCAGACATGAAAGGAGATGGTGAGTAGAGAAGAGGGTCAGCCATGAGGGAAGTGGCATGGTTTAGTGGTGGGCTTGTCAGTGCTGGGGAACAGTTGGGCTTAATGACCTTAAAGGTTTTTTCCAACCTGGTTGATTCTACGTTTCTATGATTTTGAAATAGGCTAGATTATGCCTCACTCTATCACTGAAGATCCTCCAAAAATCAGGAATTGAGACAGGCATGTGCTGTTGTACCCAAGAATGAAATTTCTCTTCTTCTGTCAAATGATACCTAAAACCTACTGCCAAGTTTTCTAGCAGCATTGCATTATGTGGGTTTGTGCTTTGAATTCTACAGGATTTAGAAACAGCATTTATTGTGTGGTTTCACTGTCCCTTGACTTACTTTCACCACAAAAAAGCTGCAATATGCAGGGAGGTGATTGCTTAGACATAGCTATAAGAAATAACCCTTCATCTACAGAGAGGGCTTCCTAAAAAGGATCAAGTGAAAACAAAACAATTGTGCTGCTGCCTAGGGAATTATCTAATGTACCATGTGTGAAAATGACTTCTCAGAATGAAGAAATGCAAGAAGTAGAGAGGCTGCAACATCACAAAAATGTCAGCTTGTACCTAGTGAAAGGCAGCTTGAACATATGCTGATATTCAGAGTGGGATGGATACAGTTCATTCACATCCACCCTAAAAATATCATGCAGCATATTGCTGAGGAAGTAGTAGGAGAAGAGCAGGCACAAGCAATATTCATATCCCTGCGCTGGGGACTATATTAGTAAGCTGGGAACTGAGAGGTGGTGATAAAAGTGGTGTTGTCACCTTTATGTGCTCTTGAGTAGATGAGCTTGCTGGTGGGTCATTGTCTTTCACTGTTGTCTCCTCCCATTTCTACTGAAAGGTATTACTGCAATTACAAGTGATACCCTTAAGGGGGACACTTATAGAGCAGGTTATATCGATGATATTTGCTCTGTGTGTCCTTAGAAGATAAGTAGCATGCTGACACAAACCTTAGGAACATAGCAACATTAACCTTAGCTTGTCATGTAAATCTCTAAAAAACAGTATCAAGGGAACAGATATTTTATGCTAACAGCTTTGCAACAAGTGCTGTTAACTACATTTTGTACAAGTGTGCTTCATAAACAGGAAAAGACTGGCTCTGATAAAAGACTCTTAGAAGATTTTTATTCTTTTTGCTGTCAGATAAGGTTCATGGTTTTGCATATAACAAAGCTGTTGCTTTCACTCCCCAGGGGCACCCATCTACAAGCTTCATAATATAATCCTATATACATTTTATATATGAAATTATATGGGGAAGCATTACAGTATGAGGAAATAGAATGTCATCCATATGCTTTTGACTATTACCACTCTCTCTTTTGTTTAATTCTAGATACAGAATCTCTAAAAAAGACAAATATTTTCCAAAATAAATGGTCTGACATCCAGCCTGCAAAAACCAGGAGAAGAATTAATGGAGCTATTTAGGACTGTAACTGCATGTCTTTTGAAGCATATATTTTGCTGAAATAATTTAACACTTCTTTAGGTTGCAGGGCATCTAGAACCACTGCTTATCTAATTGTATACATCTGTCCCTGAGGAAAACATCAGACTTTATATTCAGGTGAGAGTCTCCAACTGTAATCCATGGGGCTGTTACATCCAGTTTTCAGGAATATGACAAGGTTGTGACACCTGGGAGTGCAACTGAAAGAGCAGGCATTTCCACATGGTGAAAAGAAATCTGTTACACAAAAAGGGGCAGCATCCACAGATCAGATTAACTGCAAGCACCTTCAGGGTGACTGAGGTATTTGATTTAGATACATTTCTATAATTCTCTTTCCAAAATAAGAGTGTGAAACAGCATCAAACATCAGCATTTGCCATTTTCCTGTTTCCATTTTCCAAGACATTGGTGTTGTTTGTGGCATGACCTATTTGAAGTGGCAAACATAGCCCAGCCTTTCTGCTTTCATCAGCTGTGAGAAGTTTCTCTGGCTTTTTTTGATCCAGCTTTTCTCAGCTGGCCATAAGACTCACACGCCAGAGAACCTGCCACCAGCTACTAGCATTTACTCTAGATGCTTTCAATAGCTGGAGTAGGTTGCTTGACTTGGCTCTCTGTTTCAGCCCTCAGTCTCACTTCTGTATGGATAGCTTAGTGAGCAAGAGACAGATATGTTAAACAGAATTCTTTTAACAGAAAAAAAAAAAAAAGTTCTCAAATTGTGTTGCTTTGGCAGCTCTGATAAGGAGAAAACAACTGCTCTGTGGTGATAATGTGGGAAAAGCTTCGTCGTCTGGTATTTCTTACTCCTTGGCTACATATAAATTGTGTAAGAGTCTGCATCCACCTCAGCCTACTGCACCCCACTTAGCAGCCTACATGACTCTGCAGTTAATTCTTGCAGCTACTGTAATTCCCTCTTGAAATTATTTGGCAGCTCACCCTGCTGAAAAGGGCATATCTGGAAATTGCTTTTTCTGCAGTTTCACAGTGTCTGTGATTATCCAATTTAAGCAGGAGGATCACGCTCACAGGAATTGGATTTCCATACCTGACTAATAGCTCCTGTCTGCAGTTCCATTTCTAGTGGGTTCTTTACAGAGCAGCAAATATTGGGTACAAAATACTGAAAAAAGCTAACTGAAGTATAATTAAACTAAAATCAACATCTGTTGAGTGAAAGCTGGACATTAACATTCATACTAAATCTCTTAAAGAAAAGGTTAAACTAAAGAGCATTCGTTCCCAGGAGATTTCTCACACATTTTATTATCTTCTTCGGAAAGAGATTTGACTTGTCGGCATCAGATTTTGTGGCTAAAACTGATGCCAGAACAAGCTTTATTAAAACAGAATGTTCGTGTTATACTGTGTGCATAGAAACACATCACTTTCCTCTTTCAGAAGGCAAAGAAACAGAAAAATCACTATAATGCAATCAAGAAACGCTTAGTATCCCAAGGTTCCTATAGGAAGGATTGTCAGTTTGGAATACATGAATTGCACATCATCCTGTTTTAATGATTGCCGCAATTTATTAACAAATGCTTTGAGAATCCAAGTCACAGAATCACAGAATAGTGAGGGTTGGTAAGGACCTTAAGATAATCTAGTTGCAACCCCCAACATGCTTAATTTTAAGAAAAAAGTTTGGATGTTAAATATTTTTTTGCAGTGTGGGAAGACAATAAGGTGAGTGTCCTTCACTGTTCCGAACTGGTTTGCCCTTTCCTAACAGAGTGCTGGTTTTGCTGTTGAAAGTTTTCCACAGCGTGCTACATTGGCTATTAATGTCCTGGTAGTCAAGACAATGCCATAAAAGCAGATGACTTTTTTGTTGGCTGGGTTGTTGGTTTTTTTGCAAATATTATCCAGTCTTGCTGAAATGCATTAAGGATAAACGGTATGTGCTACAACACTAACGGCTTTCATAAGAGTTGTAAGCTTTCCATTAGATAGACAAGACTGAGGACTTTTCAAGGACTCAGGGCTTTAAAGCTTTTTGAAACTTATAGGCTGAAATAGCCTCTCCAATACACGTTCAGTTCATACAAAAAATAATGAAGGAGCAGTGCAGTTACTGTGAATACCTTTGCCGCAACTATTAAAAAAAACCCTCTTATTGGAGACACTTTTTTATTTTTTCAGCAATGTTTTACATACTGGCCATGGAAAGCACTGCACCAATCTGCAGAGCTGTAGGAATCACAGGGAACATTTTAACACTATAAAGCCAGCAGCAATAGTAGTGGGATGCAGGTCTCATTCAATCCTCTGTGGCATGATTTCCTGTGCCATACTATTATAGAATAAAAATATGTAGTTTAAAACCAAACAGAAGAAAAATTCTCCAGTTTTCCCTGTGTGCTTTGCAAGTGTAGTACATTTTTTTTCAAGCATTTTTCCTATATGTGGCAGAAGCACAGAGATGGCAAAAATGACACACAGAGTCCACATATCCCTTGTGCATTTATGCACACGTATTAACCCATTCTTCCTGTAATAAATATGCTGGACTGCAGAAGAGTGGACTTTGGCCTCTTGAGGGATCTGATTGGTGGAGTGCTAACAGATAAAGCCCTGGAGGGAAGAGGAGCCCATGAAAGCTGGTGAATGTTCAAGGATCACCTCATCCAATCTCATGAGTGATGCATCCCAGTAAAGAGGAAGTAGGGCATGAAAGCCATGAGGCCTACATGGATAAACAAGGAACTCCTGGACAAACTCCAGCATAAAAAGGAGGCATGCAGAGGGTGCAAACAAGGACTGGTAGCCTGTGAGGAATACAGAGAAATAGAGAAGCCATGAGTCAGGTTAGGAAAGCTAAAGCCCTGATAGAACTCTAGCTCTCCTTCCCTCTTCCCTGCTTTACTCTCCCACTGAGTACTGTTTGGCAGACTTTACATTCTAGCAAGAGCACTCTGATTTTACTTATTACAGCCATAAAATAATTTAGGTTGAGAGGGGACTCCAGAGGTCACCTAGTACAACCCACTGCTCAAAGCAGAGCTAATCAGAGCAGTTTTCTCAGGTCTGTGTCTCTCTGAGTCTTGAACATCTCCCACAGTGATTCTCTTCATACCCTCTCTCAACAATGTGTTCCAGAACTTGACCCCCTTTATGGTAAAAATATTTCTCCTTCTGTCTAACCAGAAAAAAAATCCGTGTCTGTCCGTGTCCTCCCAGCAGGTAGTTGCAGAGAGCACCAAGGTCTCCGCTGGAGCCTTTTTTTTCCAGGGCAAACTGACCCAGCTCTTCCAGCCTCTCCCTGTGCACTGTGTGCTCTGTCCAGCTCCCTATCCAACATGGTGGCCTCCTCTGGGGTCATTGCCAAATATCAATATTTTTCTTGTGCTGGAGAGCTCAAATCTGGTGTCAGCACTGCCAAAGAGTGGGGAAGGGTCACCTTCCTGGACCTGCTGTCTACGCTCCTTCCGCTCTGTGTAACTGAAAACTAAGTAACTCATTTCTTTACAAAAAAAAAAAATGCTCTTTACAGCTTAAGGACAACAACAAAGCAGAGATAATTTCCTTTTCCAGTACTCATGTTGTTTTTGGCCTCTGTAGCAAGGATTTCTGAACCTTGGTAGTAACATTAGTGAACACACAGATTTTTCTGATTCATGCTTCTACCCATCATGTTACTCATCTAGCTCTCAGAATTGAGAGATTCTACCCTTTGCTCTTTTTATCTTACTATTTTCCTTCATCAGGATCCCTAAATTGTTAGTTCTCTGAAGAATGTAGCACCCCACCCACTACAAAATAGATAAATAAGTAAATATATAAATGGAATGGAATAGCTGTATTGTAACAGTAAGGTTTTATAAAACTTTTCCTTCATGTTGGGTTTCAGAAATAAAATTCAATTTTAACTAAAAAATATTTTGCATTTTACTTCTCTTTCCATGTCTCACAGCATCTCATTCATCCTTCTTGACTGGCATCTCAGTCATCAAGTAAAGACACACTTTATAGCTATGCATTTTCTTTAAAATTTTTAGAAAGGTCTCTTCATTTTTGTTTCAATGAAAATACAAAAGTCCTGTTCAAGAAAAAGTGACACTTCCAGTAGTCCCTTGTTTTCTGTAATAATGTCTACTGAATGTGGGTTTTGCCCCTTAGGATACAGTTCCCATGAATCAAACAGCAGCTTAATGAGCCTTTTATAATGCAAAACTGTAGCTGTAATTTCAGAGGCAAGTCCTGCTTCAGTCCTCTCTGATAACAAGTTTGCTGGTGGCTGACTGTAGCATGTTGTGCACTGTCACAGGTGAGTCTACAGTGAATTAAAGAGGGCAGAGGAGCAAGAAGCATTTCAGCCCTGTCCCCAGTGCCATTGGCAGTGTCAGACAAGTACTGCGATTGCTGGCACATCTTGACAGCTGCCATGGCCAAAGGACAATTCATACTAAACACCTTGGTGCAGTTACCTTCCTTTGGAGAGTATGAGACTTTAGTATCATAAGCATAACAACATTTTACATTTGATACCAGGTGTCCAATATTGCTTAATATAGGAATAAAAAAGCATCAATGAGTCCTCAAATAGAACGTGGTACATCATAATCCAGGTGGGAGAGAGAAGAGCTTCTTATGACTTCCATGCCTCGAAGTACCCAACCAACCAACCAGAGATCAGGTTTGTGTAAACTGTGATATTGTGATGAAAGTTTTTTGTTCATATGACAGCTTCCTCTGAATGTGTTTCCACAGATTCCAGAGTCAGCATTTGTATTTGTCCTCACTTCCTTAGTGAGAAAAATCCCCTAACTTTGCTGATTCCCCTGCTGATACTGTTTGACTTTTTCCCTAAAGGAGTGAGGTTCTAAGGATGTTTTGACAGTCCTCCTCTCCTTTCTTTTCCATTTCAGATGATTTCAAATAGGAGTTAAAGGGTTTTACCTGAGTTCATCATTTCCAATTGAGAGCAGCATTTGCTTGACACAACCTGTGATTTGAGAGTAATTATTATAATTATTGGCTTACATTTCACCATAATCAGCTATTTAAAAGTTTTTAAATTTTGCTGCCACCTTACTGAGTTTTAGCTAGTTGCTACCATCATACTGAACTTTTACTTGTTATGTTTCTCACACTCTCACTTGAAAAGAAGTGAAATGTGGTTCAAAAGAGCTTGGTCTACTTGCTACTACAAATCTAGTTTTCAGTGTTGTGTTCAGCTATGCGTTATTGTCTACCTTTATCTATTTCTGCATTTATGTTGTTTATCTTTGACTATCTACATAATCTGTCAACATTCCTTAACTATTATCTCTAGAAATCAAGCTTTTGGGAAGTATAACATAAAAGAATAGGTTGTTTGCTGCCATGTCTCTTCTCTATGGGCCAAGATATATGTGATTGAATGTGCCCAGCTACATCCACATTTACAGTGCAGAAACAGACATGGAAAAATACTGGCATTAATAAACAATAAGCTCAAAAATTCTCTGGTCATCACTCATGCACAGTGGTCCTATATCCCAGCAGATACCCCAGTTTTATCCTGTGATAATCTCAGAATGGTATTTTTTAGACAGAATTTATACCTGCTATTGAGGATATTCTGATTTTCCTATTTATTTCTCCAACTATTATGAACCTTTATTTTCATTCAGAGAAAGCTGTCATTTATGGTCAAAAATTTGTTTCAGAAACATTTATTCATAGTCCAAAAATAAACTTATGAGAAAGTACATGTTAAGGGTTAAGGAGAAAATGTATTTATTTTATAAAAGAAAAAAGCAGCAATTCTGATCTAGTAATACAGTCTGTTCTGAAGATTTTCACATATATGACATATATAAAGGAATGTATACAAGATACATTTCCTTACAGAAAATGGAAGACATTATTCCTAGTGGTAGCAAAGGAGAGCAAACGTAAAATTCAATTGGAAGTTGTTCACACAGCAATTGGTAGTGGTTCAACCAAGTGACCTAATTCCCAGACAGCAGACGAAATCCAGTGCAAGAATGAGGTGAAAGAAAGGTCACAGTGAGCACTTAAAGAATCACTTGTCCAAAGGTATGCTTGCTTTTAATCAGCATCATTGACTAAGTCTTCAAAGGTTTTGATTCCTTTGTAATATGGACCTTTATATTTTAATTGTGCATAAGTTCATTGCCAGCATAACTGCAATAACCGTTCTGTTAGGCTATCATCCTCAGTGATACAAAGCAGTAATAGTTGTATCATTACTTCTGTGGTTTCTTCTCATCAGTTTTGTAAGTAGTTTTTACTGAGAAAGGAATTAAAAGTATGCTGAGTTTATTTTGTTTATTGCATGCAATGTTTAGCATCATCTTGTCTAGTCTCACTGATTTCAAGAGGAGAACTCTAAATATTTGTACTGAGCATCTCAGAACTTTTCCTTAAAACTTTTTAGTTTTATCCGAAGTGAACTCTTTTTTTAGCTGGATATGAACTTTTGGGTATTTTTCTTGACAAACAGCTATATTTGTTTTCAGGTCTTCCATGCTGTGAAGTAATGCACAGGTACTGCAGAGCAGTCACTGAATATCCATTATCAAGTACATATGACTACTCAAAAGGTAAACTTTGACAGTTGCGTTGGTACCAATCTGACCTCCACACCTAATTTGTAGAGAAGTTGACTCTCATGTGAAGCCAGTTTTAAAAATTAAGACTACTGGTGAAATATATAGCCAAGAATTTAGCTTCTGGAATGGGCAGCTGCAAGTTTAACTCTTTGCTGCAGCTGCTGTCAGAGACAGAACAGGAAAAGAAAAGGGCACTAAAGCACAGCCTGCCAAGCTAATGACAGATGGCAGCAGCACAAATGGAGAAAAATACATCTGAGCTCTGGATAAAACCCAAGAATTACCAATATTTTACCCTACACAGCAGACTGTGCAAATGGAAAAAGTGCAAATGTTAATGGAATATGTGATGAAGCATTTAATAAAGATGTCAGTCCTTTTAAAATGAAATCTCTACCCCATGCTTATTTACACATCCTCCTCTATTTTTTTAATTTACATTTCTTTTCATAGTGTCAGTATTGTTTTATCACACAAAAACATACAGATTACTTAAAGTATATTATTGTTAACCTAAGACAGATAGATGTAAACATTAAATGACAGCACAAACAACATTATGGGACCATTATTTCCCTTCTTTGGCTTGATTTCTTCTGCATTTGCCATTTAGTTTATGCACAGTAAAAACCTTTATAATACCTTAAAGATTTTATTATTTGCATGAGAGATCAACTAAAATATTCTTTGTGAGGGGAATGAAGTCTCTCTATTAAGGATCCACAGTTTGTTAGAGGCATCAACTCAAGTTCTGCATCCCATATGTGTTATTCTGAGGGTCTTCTGAATCAAATAGTGTTTATTGTTGGTACACATCTTCTCAAGCTCCATCAATTTTGCTGTGCACTTTATGAACATACTCTGCCTATATGGAAGCAATTCAGTCTAGTAAACCAGATGAATTTGAGCAGATAAGAAGACAGAAGTTAGCCCAAAGAGCAAATCTTACTGTCCATATTTTCTGATACTCAGGGATAACAGCTGATAAAGGAAGAAAACCTTAGAGACTTTACAGTTCAGAAAAAGTGGTGAATCTGTTAAAGTCATAATAAAAGGTGAAAAACTTATTTCTGGATTACCCAAGCAGAACAACAGTAGCATAAAATAAGTGTCAAAGAATAAAACTGCACAAGTTTTACACAGGTATGGAATCATCTTTGTTCTCAGACTCCTGTGTATGTAAGAAGCACTCCCATTATCTAACTTTAGAAAGATATGCTGGACTCCTTAGAGAAATTATTAAGGTTGAATCTCTGAAGATAGCTGTTTATCTCTACAGACTATACAAGGAACCCAGACAGCTAACCTATGCTTGTCTTTAGCTTCATTTCTAAAGTTAGGTGAGACAAATTTACCTTTTAAATTCTCTTCCAAAGGAATTCAGCTCATTATCAATTTGAATTGCATTCACAGCCCTTTTTATTTAGAGAGAATCTGACCCACCTCTCTGAACATTAACAATCTTTTTAAACATAACTGTCATTTTTTAATTTGTGACTGTCATTTTATAAATTCTAAAAAACACACATTCTCCCTAGCCTAATTATTTTGAATAGCTAACTTAATTTCACTACAGCACCATGTTCCTCAGCAACATATTCTAGCCCTGCCAGGCATGCTAGCTTATCAAAGAATATGTGTTTTCATCAGAGGAAATTAAGTCACCATTTGTGCTGCTCTAAGTTTTCCTCAGAACACTGCTTTGTCTTTCAAATTGTTCTGCAAAATTGCGTCGAAACTCCCTACCTGTGTCTATCAAAAGCTACATTGTCCATACACTAACTGTTGCTATGCAAATATATGGTATGGACTTAGATAAGAGTCATCGACAGCTAAGACACAGAGTCTAGAAAGACCAATTCTACTGTGTCTAATCTTGATCACTATAACCATACTTCGGTATGTCTTTTGGAGACTTTTTAAATATTTCCATAGCATCCTCAATTGTCTAACTCACGAAAAGGGATTTCATAGCAATTCAGGGTGACACTTTTCCAAGAAACCTTAGGCATGCCTGCATTTCTCATTTGGTGCCCTGGAAATTTTGGGTTTAGGTGTGACTTTGACCTATGTCCATACTTAGTATGTGGCTTCCCTCATAGCATAACCACAGATGAATTCATGCATAGAAGTACCAGCAAGTGATTCCCATTTGCAGTGGGAATGCAACACCTTATAAACCATTACCTTTCTCTGAGGTTATCACTGCTGACAAAGATTTGTCCACAATGCAGAGACCATAATGTATACAGCAAAATGAAATCCTCTCTTCCCATCCCTGTGCTATACCAGTTGGTGATGTAGACAAACATGGTGTCTTTGGTGATCAAATGAAGTGAAGCATGAGAACATCTATATCAGAACCAAAAATTGGAAACTAGAAAACCTTTATAGCCCAAAGTCTGGGATTATTTTATAAATTTCTTCCTCTTTGCTTTTCCTTGTAAATTAAAGAATAATGAACTGAAATTGAAAACAAGAAATGAAAGTGAGGAACAACATCAACTCAACTGACATTTCATTCTGACATTTACTGAAAGTCTTTTACTTTTGTTCAGAAAAGAAAATGAAGGAAAAGATATTCTATTAAACATTTTGTTAAGAATACCATTCTGCAATAGATGTTTTCTATATCTCAGTTATAAAACCTGGTGTACTATTGTTGTCTTTCTTTGCCTAAAATCAACAAAAAATAAAATCACTCCCTCTAATGTATTTGCCACTCTTTATCCTGCCTCAGATTATGTGAGTTAATCTCTTGAATTATATATAACTCTACACTGTTGAATGGCATCACACCCAAGAGCATGTCAGTTCCAAGTCAAGTTGTTAAAATACGTCAAGCGAAGAGTCATTTGATCTTAATCAAAAAATAAGTAAATCTACTTGCATTTGTTGCTGAGCAAAGGTATTTGCATAGCCAATTGCTACAGAGAAAGTACATCCCATGAACCCAAACTCTACTTCACCTAAGTAAAAAGCAAATCCAGAATCAGGGCCCTTTTCATGGCTTTACTGAACCTCTCCACTGTGCCAGTTCCTTTTCTCAGTAGTTATAGGTTAGATGAACAAGAATTACTGGACAATATTCAAGAAAACATACCACAAAGAACAATCCTAGAAGGACTAGGAAGGACTAACTAAGACAGTGCAATGGGTCTAACAGTTTTCCCGATTCCATTTGGCGATTCAAGTTCCTAAATCTATTTGTTTATGTTATAGTAGGCACTACTGAGAATAACGCAAATGGCTTGTATTTTGCATGCAGAACCAAATGCTGATCTCAGCAAGCCCATTCACCAGAGGTGAAGCAGGTGATGTATTTTTTTTTTTACTTTGGAAAGCCACAAACCTTCCTTTTGCAATGGTATAGAAATCCCCAACACACTGAAATGTGAGCCTTAGTCTTTCAATTGTCTACTAGAAGATGCAAATTGAAGGTGTCTTTAAACTGTGTAGAGTCCTGAAAGAGGTAAATTAATAGACAGAAAGCAGAAGCAAATTCTTACAGGTTTTTTTGTTTTTTTTTTTTTTTACTACACACACATCCACACAGAAATGGTGAAAAAATAAAACACCTGTCATAAAGAGAAATCCTGCAGCACTTTGCAAACTCTGTCCTATGTCTACAGTCCTCTGCTGTCAAATCTGAATCCCAAGAAACCCTAAAATCAATAAGAATCACTGTATCAGTTGTTAAAAATGTAACTGTAATATTGGGGAAGAACAATGGGGCCATTTTGAAGTTTACTAGCTTTCTTTACAACTACTGAGAAGATAATGTGAGGAAGAAAACATAGCTGAATTAGTTTTTTTTCCAAGAGGGGACATACATACATTTTTAACAGTGGTTTTTGAAGTTAATTCTAGTAAGCATGACCAAAAGCCTTCCAACACCAACAAGAAATCCCAAGTCTTTGTGATGTTCCCAACACTATGCTGCTTGTCAATTAGATTTATTTGTGATGCAATTGTTACCTCATCAATAACCAGTGATGACACTTCTAGTAATTTCATTGAGTTTGGTGGATAGTCTTTGCAGTACAAATCAAACCTAAACCTTTCTGCCATAAGACAGAAAATGCAGAGGTATTACAGAAATATGTCCCTCAATTCCATGAGATGGCTGTAGGATTTAAACAGATTGTTATATGTAATGTTATACGTAATATTTCTCATTTTATTGTAATTCTTCTAGCAAACTAGAAACAGTGAAGCAGAGCTAAACTGGACCAGCTGCATTTAACATTCCTTCAATAACTGCAAAATGTACTTAACATCCAGAGTTTTAAGTCAGACTCCTCCTGCTGTTCTCAGGAGGGTCTGATGCATGATATCTTTTCTACAATGTGATTATTTTTACCTGAGAAGATTCTGAATTAAATGAAATTTTAAATCATTGCAGTCATAATGAAAAATGTTTACTTCTTAAAAAGAAAAAAAAAACCAACAGTGCGATAGACTGATGAAGATGGCAGTATTTTCAATCTCATCTTAAATGTGTTCATATTCGAAAAACTGAACAATCCGAAGTTCTGAGAATATTTTTTTGTGTGTGAAAGGCTGTTTCTTAACTGAGATTTAGTTTTCCATGTAAGAGGTATTATTTATTTAGCCTTTGTTACCTTGTTATGCAAGAATTATGACTTTCCTGCTACCCTTCTCAGGCACTGTGATATTTTGCCTTTTCTGTTGGTGAACCAGATTTGGTCTTAGCTTGATAGGCGAAACCTTGAGGCGGTTTACATAGGTGTTTTATGTCTTTCAACAAGCCTTAGTATAGCAAAGTGATTATTCTTCTGATCATTTATTATATTTACAGATTTTACTATGTTGGAAAGATGGATAAATGTGCTAGAAAGTAAGCTAGAATTTTACCACAGGAGGTGATTCTGAATGGAATCCGGACAGTAGACTCAAAATCTCATTAGCTTTTGGATGTCTGCAGTAGCAACCAAACATTCAGCAGTGCTTAACTAAACAAGTCTGGAGCTGGGATTTCAAAGAATTTTGGGAAAAAAAAAAAAAGCTAAAAAGGCTAAGAGATTGAAGCATCCAAATCCCATCAGAATTTTATGTGATCTGGGTGTTTAAATTACCACATATTTTTCTAAAATTTTCAAGCTAAATATAAGTTTCTATATTTTTTTGTTCACATTATAAAATGAAGTCATGTTAATATATATGTTTTTAGTGCTTCAATATTGAAACAGATTTTACTGCAGATAATTTCTCATATTTGAAATAGTATCAAATTATGTGGGCTCTATTACAAGTGCATATTTTAATGGATGGGAGGACACTTTATTTTGTATTATCCCTTAGATCATTAGTCTTTTCCTTCTAGATCACCTCAACACATCAACCTGTTGATCATCTCCTCTCTGGTTCTCCAGTGAGAAATCTTTGTACCCTAGGAGTCTCACTTCTTTATATCACAGCAACCTGAGTCTTTTCAGACAACTGCTGCAAATTTGGCACATGTACCTGCTTTCTGACAGGATAAATAATTTAACAGAATATTCCCTACATTATACATTCAAGACAGTTTAAGTCATATGTTTTATTCATTGAGTGGTATTTAATCAGAACTGTCATTGACTAACTTACACTTTATCACCTACCTTAACATTTGTTTCATAAGTTAATTTATCCCTGAATGGTTATCTCATATTTATATTAACTAAGGGTGTTAACTAAAGCAATGATTGAAATATTTTGCATTTCTATTGATTCATCCACCATTGGTCTGTCTTAAAATGTTCTTCTACAATTTTCTAGAACATGAAGCAGTCCTTTAAAGTTTACAACGGACAACAGAGTCATCAAAGTTTTCAACAGAGAGAAAACGCTTGGAAAATTTTTATTTCAGATAAGCAAAATCCATTTACAAAATTAGATTTAAAAATTATAGCTAAGTGATGTTGAAAAGGGCAGTAACTGAATTTCATTATCTGAATGCTTAATCCTCATTTTGAGGTGTTATTTTCATGTTATAATAAACTAAAAAAAAAACCCAAAACAAACAAACAAAAAAACCCTCTGTGTTAAATAACATGAAAGTCAAACAGAAATATAAAACCAGGTTTACTGTTTTTTTTACATGAAACTTCATGAAGACAATTTTTTCTAAAAGTAACTGTTTATCAGATCACTACCCAAAAAGTTTGCAAAGGAAGGAATACAGAATATTTAATCCTATTAACATTTGAGAAGCATTTTTTATAGGGTAATTTAAGACAGTCATCCTGAAAGGTCACATTTTAACTTCATTCATCATTCACTGATATCTTTAATAGCACAATCTTTTGCCAAGAATAGACATGTGGTATCTGTGGGTTGCTGTACGCTTTTTCCTGGCAACTACTGTGTTAATCAGAAGTCAGAAAGAGTCTCCAGATCTTACCCAAGAACAACTGAATTTTTGCTGCCTTGTCTTAGACCATGGCTCTGTCCCATTGGTAGCACAACGTTCAACAATTTCCAAAATGGGAAGGGTCCACACGATCACCAGATTCAGGCCTTTGGCAATTAGTGGTTCTGCATCAATTAGCAGACAAAATTTTCTGGGGATAATCCTGGCATCTAATGATAGACTTCTCTAGCTGGAGGGAAGAATTACGCACTGAAGATGCCTCTCTCTCCCACAGACTACAGAGGAAGCTTAGGTAGACAGCTTAAGAGATGCCATATATTTAATTACCCATCTGTTGTGGTTTAAGCCCAGCCAGCAACCCAGAAACCACACAGCCATTCACTCATTCCCCCACCTTCCTTCCCTCACTCCCAGAGGAATGGGGAGTAGAATCGAAAGAAAGTAACTCCCACTGGTTGAGATAAGAACAGTCCAGTAACTAAGGTATAACACAAACCACTACTGTTACCACCAATGATAATAATGATAAGGGAAATAACGAGGGAAGCTCACCACTCGCTGACCGATACACAGCCTGACCAAACAGTGATCTAACCCTTCTGATGACTGCCCCCAGTTTACATACTAGGCATGACGTGTTGTGGTTTAAAATACTTTTTTGGTTAGTTTAGGGCAGGTGTCCTGTCTCTACTTCCTCCCACCTTCCCCTCCTCCCTGGCAGAGCATGAGACTCAGAAAGTCCTCGGTCAGAGCAAACATTACTGAACAGCAACTAAAAACATCGGTGCTATCAGTACTGTTCCCAGGCTGAAAGTCAAAACCACAGTGCTGCACCAACTACTAAGAATGAGAAAAAAATGACTGCTACTGCTGTACCCAGGACACCATCCTTGCAAAGGATTGCATAGCAAAAAATTCAGCTCTTCTGAAGTTCTGCCCAAGTGGCTTTGTGGCTGCAGGAAACACTTCAACTTATACAAGTAAAGATTTCTTTTCCAAAATCCTTATTTTAGTGCTATTCAAGGCAGTTGTTTAAATCGTAAATAGTAAATTCAGTAATGGTTGAAAACATTAACCTGGCCACTACATTTCAGTTTACAAAATTAGTAATGTTTTAGAAATTAATCAGTCTATACAAACGTTACAGCTTTGCTCAGGTCAAAACCTCCCTGAAACATTTTAATATTTCAGGTTTTAATGCAAATATGGTTACCAGTGCCAAATCAGCCCATCAGTACTAGTCAATGTTTGCAAATGCTAACTTGTAATTACCAGCATAGCATAAATACATCTAAAAGGACAGAATAAACTGCAAAATATTCTGCAAAATTGTAAGCTTCAGTCATGTTAAAACTTGCTGCTCTGCTGTTCATTACTGTTGTTCATTACTGTTACATTACTTTTATGTTAAGTATGTATCTTTTTCTCCTATTAGTTTATAATTTACTCAAAACCATGATCAGGATGGGGATTTTATTATTAAAAACTAAACAACACCACAAAAAAAAAGCAGAAAAAAATGACACCTACAGCCAAACTGACAAATACTTTTTCCCCCCACTCACTGTTACTGTGAAAGCATGCTCATTTTTATTTACCTGGAGTGAATCTTGCCATTTGCTCAGATTCTAAAGCTGCCTTGCAGCAAGAACGTTGTGCCACTTGGTGAGCAGAAGGCTCAAAAAGAGATCAGTAGTGAAGTTCAAAGGCAACGCCATTTAGGAAATTAAAACTTTTGTGGAACTTGTGAGGTGAGAGTCAGATATTCCTCTCAGTCAATGTCACAGCTATACTATGTACTAAAATATTTTTTATTTTTATAGTCAAAGAAGTGGGTTTCATGAAACAGAGTTATGCTGGACTTGTGCAAAGAGTTTGACATTGTCCCACAAGACATCCTTGTCTCTAAATTGGAGAGACATCAATTTGACAGGTGAACCACTCAGTGGATAAAGAACTGGCTGGATGGCTGCATGGAAAGAGTTGTGGTCAACGGCTCAGTGTCCAGCTGGAGACCAGTAGCGAGTGGTGTCCCTCAGGGGCAGAAGTTGGGACCGGTCTTGTTCAACATCTTTGTCGGTGACATGGACAATGGGATTGAGTGTGCCCTCAGCAAGTTTGCTGATGACACCAAGCTGTGAGGTTCGGTTGATATGCTGGAGGGAAGGAATGCCATCCAGAGGGACCTTGACATACTTGTGAGGTGGGCTGATGCGACAAGTACAAGGTCCTACACCTGGATTGGAGCAATCCCAGGCACAGCTACAGGTTGGGCAGAGAAGAGATTCAGAGCAGCCCTGCTGAGAAGGACATGGGGTGTTGGTCAATGAGAAAATGAACATGAGCCAGCTTCAGTGTGCACTCACAGCCCAGAAAGCCAACTGCATCCTGGGCTGCATCAAAAGGAGCATGACCAGCAGGTTGAAGGAGGTGATCCTGCCCCTCTACTCTGCTCTTGTGAGACCTCACTTGGAGTATTGTGTGCAATTCTGGTGTCATCAACATAAAGAGGACATGGAACTGTTAGAACAAGTGCAGAGGAGGACCACGAGGATGACCAGGGGGGTGGACCACCTCCCATATAAAGACAGGTTGAAAAAGTTGGGGCTGTTTAGCCTGGAGAAGAGAAGGCTGCGTGGAGACCTCATAGCAGCCTTCCAGTATCTGAAGGGGACCTAGGGGTGCTGCAGAGGGACTCTTCATTAGGACTGTAGTGACAGGACGAGAGGTAACTGGTTAAAACTTAAACAGGGGAGCTTTAGATTGGATATAAGAAAGAAATTCTTTCCTGTTAGAATGGTGAGGCACTGGAATGGGTTGCCCAGGGAGGTTGTGAATGCGCCATCCCTGGCAGTGTTCAAGGCCAGGCTGGACGAATCCTTGGGTGGTATGGTTTATTGAGAGGTGTCCCTGCCCATAGCAGGGGGGTTGTAACTAGATGATCTTAAGGTCCTTTCCAACCCTAACTATTCTATGATTCTATGATTCTATGCTGGGAATATCAAAGATAGGAACGTTTCCTCTGTCATCAGTAATGACTGTTGATTTTGTCGCATTTTACTAGATGTACTTCTGGTGGTTCTGTGATGTTTTGCAGGTAAGTGCCACTTGTGAGACAACATTTGTTCTTCAAAGAGTGCAGAAGTTGATTTTGACATTTTATTAAGATCAAGATGTATCCAAAATGGTATAGTCTCTCATTACTTTAGTTACTCACTTTCAAAGCTGGTCCCACCTCTTCCTGTTGCTCTTAGAGGAAGCCTCATTGGTCATTTGGGACTAAATGGCTAAAGATACATGGGAAAAGCCCTACCCAAAGTGGTACAGAACATGGGGATCTTTCAGTGCAATCCTAAGGCATATATCATCTTTAAGCAAACAGAAGAACTCATAGGAATAGAATACATTTATCTTTTGTTATTAATTACAACTATTAATATTTATGCATGTGAATCACTATATGGTTTTAGAAGGTAAGCAATACAGCCTAAGCTTGACCTAAAAGGACAGTACTTCAAGACCAAACTTTCTTCAATGTTGACATTTAGATTAAAAACAAAAAATTTCACAGAAAGGCAAACACTTCGCTGCAGAGTCCCTTCCTCATTTTGGATGAGGTATTAGCTATTGTGGTCTTCTTTGTACCCTTATTCATTCCCTACAAATATTCATACAATTAAGATTATTTGGCAAGAACATGAGGAGGAGTTTCAAATTTCCACAGTTAAAATCTGCCTTCTTGTACAAAATTAGTACTGTTATTTTTGGAAAGTGAAGTTTCACTATGTAGAAGAAACCAAGATTTAAGTGCTGCAAAGTGGTCATATAATCCATTCATTTGAGCTCAGAAGTAGGTCTGAAAGGCAAATCTCTGATTATGTTTATCACTTTATCAATTAGCCATTAGATCTACCAGTGAGGCAGAAGGGAACCAAGCAGAAGCAACATCCTAGATCCCAGTTTGTGACTCAAGCCTCTCCAAAGTTTTCCAGACTTTCATATGTGGAGGATGAAGTTGTTTCCTGGTAATACAAAAATACCATGTTCTGTTAAAAAAAAAAAAGAAAAGAAAAGCAAAGAAAAGAAAAAGAAAGAAAAAAGAAAAGAAAAGAAAGTCTTTAGCAAAACTCCAACAAGGTCCTTAGCAATACAAATGCAGCATCAAAGCTATAGATATGTTTGATGCTAGTGGCTTATCTTTCACACTAATTTATTAATCTTGAATGCTGTGCATGTTATACAATGATCTGTTCTGTGGGGAAGCTGTCAAAGCTTAGACAAAGAGATCAAAGAAAGTCTTTAATGTAAATGAGCATGAAGCATGTGGTATTTCTCTTAATTTTTATGTCTGGCTTTCCAGTTTATAATGACATCAATGTAAAGGACCCTTTAAAGGCACAAAAGATGTATTTTCTTTAGGTTGCTTCCCATGTCAAATTCTTATACCACTATTAAGAGCTCGTTTTCAAAAGAAATGAAAAGAGTTTATTTTTACAGAAAACTGACTTCATGCCTCTTTAAAGATTAGGAATCTGAATAATGTGATGTAATTCCTCTAGTGCTGAATGTGTCAAACCACCTCAATTTTTGACAAAAGTCTTAAGCAGTCCTGTTATTGCCATTACTTAATAGATTTGTTCTTGCAGTTATTGTATTCAACAGGATTTTTTTTCTGACCTTTCTAGGAAAGAAATGGAAATGACTGTAAACCCAGGGAATTTTATTCTGAACTTTACTGCTTCGCCACCACAGAAAACTTACAGTAATTAATACATTGCCATAAAAAATAAAAAAATCCACTTGCAAAAAAAAAAAAAAGTGTGATTTTCTGGCCAAAAGAAGTAGCCATTTACTTGGGGGGGAAAAAAAAAAACCCTCAGCTTTATTTTTTTTAATGTATATTGTTTATAATAAGTAAAATGCAGATTTAAGGGCATTGTTTGATGCTGCAAGATACTAAATGCACTTTAAATCTTACTGAGATTGTAGATGCTATGATTACTGATAACTGTGAAAGATCTAACTCAGTCGAAATTGTTATTATCTGTCTTGCTTCTAGACTGCCAGAAGAAAAAGCGCAATTACTTTCAGATGAAAAGGTGTATTGTAAATCCACACAGGTGCTTTCTTTTCCCTCCTGGAGCTTCCTTTTGGCTTCAATGGTACAACTGAGCACCTAAGTTAAGTAGTTACAGGTTCTCTTCTGAAATAGCTCATGAAAAATAAATAAAAATATGAATTCTCCTCCTGAATATATTCGATCTTTTGCCTCCACTTTAAACTCAGCTCGGTTTAGTTTTCTGATATGTGTAATGGCATGCAGCACTGCTGTGAGCTCCCTCCAGACCTGCACTGCAGTATGCTTATTTTGTGTGAGAGCTGAGAGGCATGCTGAACACAGGCAGACTCTGCCCATAAAAATCGTATGATAAAATGACTCATCATTTCCTTTGTGCTTCTCTCGTTTTTGACAAGGGTGAATGAATAGTGTCTGTCAGTAGGGAAACCAAAGCCCTTTCCATATTTCTGTGATTTTCCTGTTCATGTCTGACTTTCAGCTCTCCTTGCCAGTTTTAGTGTAAATTTTTAATCTTGCTAATACATTTCAGTATCACAGCGGTTTAGGCTGAAGACACCCTTTTTAAAATATTGGTGGATAACCTTTATTGTATTTTTAATAGCATTAATATTTGCACTAAGCATAAACATATTTGAAAAGAAGACAAAACCTCACTTAAGTCTCCCTCGTAGATCTGTTATTTGGAATGACCTTTCCATATATTATCTCCTAATTTTTTGCCTTATGAATAAAACATAACAGTAAAGATCTCATGTGTAAAGACTGTTATTATAAATGATAGTCATTATATACATGCTAGATATCACACATGCATTCTAGACTTTTTGGCTAAAACGATAATGTAAAATTAAACTGAAAAACCATCTTCACACAACCCTATCTTCCCTGGTTCAACTTCCCTCGTAAATCTTCTGTCTCTTTTGCCCAGAGCTGCATGGGAGGTTGTCAGTGGGCATTGCAGTCAGTCCTTAACAGTGTGTGTCTTGCTGCTCCTTCCTCCTCACACTGTTCCCCTGTTCCTTTACTGGGTACCTCCCATAAGATACAGTCCTTTGCAAACTTCTCCAATGTGGGTGTTTCCCATGAACTGCAGTGCTGGATTTCATCCAGAGGGACCTTGACATACTTGTGAGGTGGGCCAATCTCATGAAGTTTAACCATGCCAAGTGCAAGGTCCTACACCTGGATTGGAGCAATCCCAGGCACAGCTACAGGTTGGACAGAGAAGAGATTCAGTGCAGCCCTGCTGAGAAGGACGTGGGGTGTTGGTCGATGAGAAAATGAATATGAGCCAGCTTCAGTGCGCGCTTACAGCCCAGAAAGCCAACCACAACCTGGGTTGCATCAAAAGAAGTGTGACCAGCAGGTTGAAGGAGGTGATCCTGCCCTCTGCTCTACTTTTGTGAGACCTCACTTAGAGTATTGTGTGCAGTTCTGGTGTCCTCAACATAAAAAGGACATGGAACTGTTAGAACAAGTCCAGAAGAAGGCCACAACCATGATCAGGAGCTGGAGCATCTCCCATATGAAGATAGATAGGCTGAGAAAGTTGGGGCTGTTGAGCCTGGAGAAGAGAAGGCTGCATGGAGACCTCATAGCAGCCTTCCAGTATCTGAAGGGGGCCTATAGGGATGCTGGGGAGGGACTCTTCATTAGGGACTGTAGTGATAGGACAAGGGGTAATGGGCTAAATCTTAAACAGGGGAGCTTTAGATTGGATATAAGGAAGAAGTTCTTTACTGTAAGGGTGGTGAGGTGTTGGAATGGGTTGCCCAGGAAGGTGTGAATGCTCCTTCCCTGGCAGTGTTCAAAGCCAGGTTGGACAGAGCTTTGGGTGACATGGTTTAGTGTGAGGTGTCCCTGCCCATGGCAGGGGGTTGGAACTAGATGATCTTAAGGGCCTTTTCAAGCCTAACTATTTGCTGCCGCAGTCCCTGCCTCCACTACCAAGATCTTGCCATGTAAACCCAGTATACAAGTTTACTGGGAGTAGGCAAATTTTGGAGCAGCAATAGGCAATCCCTCAGATGCTAGATTGGTGCCTTAGAGCAAGCTCAGGTGCTCTTTTTATGTATTCTGAATGGCTCCTATGTGGATGGGATCAAAAGTTTCCAGTTTATACTGTGCTCTGAAAGGTACTTATTTCTACCACACATTTACACTTCATCTATGTGTAGCTATACATATACACTATCATTAAACTGAGTTAGAAACTTGCCATCAATAGACATTTCGTAGGGCATAAACATCTCATTAGCTATACCTAATATGCATGTCTTGAATATCAAAAGACAACAGATTACTTTCTCACGTGTAGACATACAGAATTAGAAAGATTAATCACTGTGTTTGAATCAGGTTGACAGCCAGCAATACAAGTGATAATCATGAACTCATGGATATATATAGGCCTATTTAGGACTTGGACTATCTGAAATGTACTTGGCTTCTATCAGCTGATAGTCAGGTGTAAATTCCATTTAAAATTATGTCAGAAGGACTTTTCTTTATTTAGGGTCTGATTGGCAGCTATGCGATTGGATCTAATTACTAGAAATGTTGGTTTCTGTAAGAAAATGCAGCACTGGTCAGTCTTGAACTGTCAAAACTAAGGCAGATTCTCTCTTCCACATAGTCAGCACTTTAGGGAAGTGATCTTCCCAGGTGTAACCAAAACACTCATTCCATGAAAGTAACAATCTCAGTACAAGCTGCTTACACTTTTCTTTGGATCACAAGTATCCCAAAGTTTTACAATTATGGATGTTTCTCTTTAATACCCAAGGATGCAAAGATCTTTTTTCAATTTATTTTCACAGTGTCTGCTCCTCAGCAAGTGAAGATCTGTGTGGAATTGATGCCCCTTGCTGTAAAATGGTTCAGTTTCTCCCAGTGGAGAAGGAAGACATAAGAACTCATTGAGTACGTTTTCTTTCACTAGACTTGCAAAGCCATGAAGATTGTTTTCACTGTTTTCAGTTTGTCTTTGGTGAGGCTTTCAAACATGTCAGAGCAAAGGTAATTATATCTGTGAAGCTCTGGTGGGTTTTATCTGTCTTTTGTTTAATCAAACAAGAGAATTTCTACAGTTCACAGAGAACAAATGTATTGGAAAGCAATCCCTCAGGCTACTTCATTTCCTATCACACCTGCCAGCTCCTGACACTGCCCTGTCCAGATTGTTCAGTGGTTATTTAAAAAATGAGACCTAATTCACTTTCCCAGATATGATATGCCATTTCTGTGAAGGATCTTGTTACCTCTGACATTTCAATTAGAGGGATGAAACATCAACATCCGACCTTTTCTTTGCAAAGACCAAAAACTCTCAGCCTCTCACTTTCTGCTTTTACTTCTTACTCACCCCTCTCCACATAAGAAAAACTTCTATCATAATTACAGACATTGCTAGAACCAAAAATAACACCATAAATGAGATTTTGCTGGTAAGTATGGCACTCCTTGTCTCTTGAGGTGATGCTATCTGAAACATTTTAATGCAGCTTGACAAAAAACCTGCAGGAAACACCTGCCTTTTGAAGGTAGAGTGGGAGGCCAGGGAGCTATCCTAGAGCATCTCAAGTCATGATAAACTATCCTTTGGCACCTGAAACTCTCGTTATTCATCAGCTACAGGCCCATGATGCATTTTGCACCATATCAGATGTGATGGGCACCCTCCACCCATCATCACATTTAGACTACAGTGGTCTGTTCCACACATACTGTCCACACACAGAGTCCTTTAACTGAATTACAGTAATGCTGAAAAGTACTCCGGATAAATAATTGGCTGTGCTGATATTCACCAAAGATGGAGCAAGAACACAGAACTCCTCACTTACTGCTCTTGTCTCCAGGAGGGCCTAATTCCCAAGGAGAACAAACAATCAGAACAGGCTCTCTGCCACAACTGCAGTAGGGGTAAGATGGCTCATTGTGTCCTGACCCCAGAATAGAAAGTCCCTTCCTCAGTCACAGTGTACTTGCAAGCTAAGACCTGGGTGATCTAACAGTCTGTATGCCTGTCACTACAGCTTCTCATTGCACCTGTCACCTTCTAGTGTTTACACCTGAGGGAAATTCCTGAGTTGAATATGGCCCATTGCAGTGAGTAATGGCAGTTTTGGAAACAACTATGAAAGATGTAACATCCACTTACAATTAGATATCGGCTTGTTCTTGTAACCTTAATAGCATTACTTCCTACTAGTGAGTTTGCTCTGATGTTACAAAAACACTCCAATACTAAATAAAAGATTCATACTAGGGTACACATATAAAATTTCTATCTGAAATGTGAGTGACATAGAAATTTTTCCATTTTTATAAAACATGATATCATAATTTCAAGTAATTTTAGATCACAAGGTTGATTTCTTTAGTTAAATAACAATTTACAAGGATGAAAGTCCAGCTAATTCCAGTGAAACATACCAGATATAACTTTCTAGCCTGTTCAGTAAGAAAGAAACATCCACTCTTATATTTTTTCCTTAAAATATTTTCATTAAATATTTTCCTTATTGATTGTGTCATTTGGAGATGATGTTCTCTTCAGCTTGAACAACCAGATATATTTCTTGAAAGCACCAGCATCTCTCATTGTTGCTTTCCTCATCTGATTTACTTCAGTTATTATGCTGTACATCCAGTGGGTTTCCTTAGATGATCTTCTTTGAATATTTGCACATAGCAATTCTAAAGTAGATGAAGATGCATCATGGCTTGTATACAGAATACACAGAGAGTAGCAGGCAGGGATCATTTGTGAAATCTAATTTAGCAGTACGCTGTTTAATGTTTGGATGCTGCCTGTTCCTATGCTGCTCGTTGCAGTCTGTTGTTTTCCATGAAGTAGCTGCTTAGGATCTGCAATGCAGTAAGAGTAATTTTCATTTGACTGCAATTTTCTTGACATTTGTTTTAAATCCCAACACATTTCTCTCCATATATATATGTAAAATGCTTCTGATATTCCTTTTAGAGTGTAATTTAGAGGTGTTAATTGTTACTGAATAATGTATCTAGAGACATTACAGAAACGAGTACACTAAATGGATCAAATGAACATTTTTGTCAGAAAGAATCTACTGAAGACACAGAGCAGTTTTGAGATTCATATTATTTGTATCATGCCCTCAAATGAACCATTGCAATGATCTCATGCCACAGCATGTAAAATAATTCTTGCCCCAAAAAGAGGCTAAGTCGCTATTTCACAGCATGGAAACCCCAACAGTCTGTTGTGCTGCCTAAATGTAAATGATTCAAAAACATAAATAATGAATTACTCTGTTTTGTCAACTTATGGAATATGCTGACTCTGATTACAATAACATTATGGTAAAATATGATAGATTGTTTCTTTACTGAGAATGTAATCATTTCTACTGCTTTACAAAAGAAAAACACAGACCCATGCATTAGTTTGTACTCTAAAAGATAAATATTAAAAACAAGTTATCCGAATGAAGTAATTCAATGAAGCAATTATTTCTGTTTATGTATATTACATGAAGCCTCTAGGGTGCTTTAAGCTTGCAATCCAGTTGGAAATTCAATGACATTCATCAGAGGAACATGATAGAGTAAGAGATGAAATTTTGTGCAAGGGGAAGACATTAGAAAAGCAGCTAATTTAGAATATACTTGAGTATACTTTCACAGATGCTCAACGGCTCACTAAATAGTGTGGGTATAGGACACTTTGATAAAATTAAAGTGTCATATTCTAGTATTATGAAGTGAGTGTGCAGCAAGCACAGAGACTATGGGTGAGAGTCAGAACACCTTCAGCTGACCAACTTGAGACCGATGCACTTTGAGAGCAACACTTAAAACTGGCCCATGAGGCAAATAGCAATGTTTCAGACCACTTAGAGGGAGCAAAAAGGCCATGTAGCAGTTTTTCTCCTGCCACTGAGGACTCTGTCAGGTCTTCTTCAAAAAGCACATGCACACACAGACAAGGAGCAGACGAACAGTTCATTTAAAATCTCTAGGCCAACAGCACTCATCCATTCAGGATCAAATATATCTGCAAACAAAAGGAATTCAAATCCCTGTTTACCAGTTCTTCAAAGCCTACTATATAAAGATGAAAGGGACATAAAAGTTATTTTTTACCCTTCTCCCTGAGCTTGGGGGACTCTGAAATGAAGAATGTAAGAGTTATAGCACAGAAAGAAAGCAGATGAGAAACTGTGGATAGAGCCTAGCAGGTAGGGGAACAAACCAGAAAGGAGGGAATAAGAACAAAGATAAAAGGTTTTTATAACTTTGTTTTGCTTATACACTCCCTAAAAGAAGTTATGGCAATAAAATTCCTTCATTTATTCCTGCAAAACCTGACAATGCTTGTAATTAGGACACCATATACTTCAGTAGGGATTTTCCTGTAGTTTCTATCATACATTTCATGCTGAAGGATTACACTTGCTTCCTGCAAATGTGACTGTTATTACTGTGCAAAGGGATGAACAGACAGCTGGGAGAACAATACCTGGAGAAGTAGAGAGGATTCCTTTAGAAACCCAGAGATCCTGAGGGATTATTTGAGGAGTGAATTTATTTTCCACAATAAAGGATGATGATTAAGAAGAATTGACCAGAAATGAGAGTTAGAGAGAGTTAGAGGCTTAGTTGACTTGAATTCAAGTGGAAATTAAATGTGAAACTAAATTTAAATTGTGAGGTGTAAACTGAAAGAATACTCAGTACAATATCACCTAACTCCTATTGTTCCATCTATGTTAATCTCTGCTTTAAATGAGAGAAATAAAATTTACAAGCTACTATAATACAGGCTGAGCAGGCGACAAGGACTGGATCCAATGTAGCTACAAATACATACCTGAATGTGATCCTAATTAATTCTATTTTTTTTTCATTAAATGTGTGGATAGGGCAAACTCAGGTGAACATATAAATGGGTGTTACATTGTTTAAAGCAAGCACAAAATGTATTGCTTGTTCTATATGAGAAATGAAAAAATATTTCTTGAGTGTTCTTCTAAAATATCTGTAGGAAATAGTTCTAATGTAGGATATTTGGATATACACATGGTCCTCAATTTAGAGGAAGGCAAGGTACAGGAAAAAAAAAAATCTAAATAAAGTGCTTTTAATTTACCAGAAAGCCAGAAAAATGTAGCAAATATACAGTTGACCCAAAGCACTATTGGGTCAATAACAGAAGCAATCAAATAATAAAATGTATATAAATGTAGCAAAATGCACGTAAGCTGTCAAAACCTGGTCAAAGATAATGCTATACCAGACAAAATACTAAATGAAATATTCTAAAGGTGTAAAATATTAAATATTTTTCCGCTTTCTCTAGTGTTTTTAACTTTTTCAACATGACTTGATTGTCCAGTTCTAATAAAAAATAGTGAAAAACATGAGTCAACTTTGTGAAGTCCAATGCATTTGCTAGTGAACAGAATCCTGCACAAACATTGCATGTGGGGAACTTCAGAAAATCAAACTTCATTTGAAAATTAATCACTAACTTAATCTTGAACAGAAATTTTTCAACAGTTTTATCCTCTAAGCTTGGTATTCCATAATACATATATTAAACCCAATGTGAAAAGGCAGAGAGATAAAATAGAAAGAGAATTGATTTTGAAGCTGAAAAAAAAAAAACTTTTTTTTTTAAATCTCAGAAGTTTTATTTAGTGAAACTGAAAACTTGCGAGATCACTCTGGCTGATGGTGGTTAGGAAATGAGTGTGCAGTAAAGAGTATAGGAGTAACTGAAATAATAGAATCAACACACCATCTAGAAAAGTATCTTGTCATTGGCACTGGACAAGTAACAGATGCTGAGAAGGATTGCAACCAAGAAAGCACAACATAAGACTTCTTAGTACATTCTCTCATCATGAAGCAGGCTGTGCCTCAAGAGCTGCTTAATCCACAGCTATTGTCTTTTATTTAATGCCCTCTTCTGCCTTTTCCACCCATGATTTCATAAACCATGTTTTGAACCTAGACTAAGCTTTTAACCTCTGCCCATCCAAGGGAAGCCTTGTAATGTAACCATTCCTGTGAGAAGTGTCTCTTCTGCTTGTTTTGAGGCTGCATGCTGATAATTTTACTTGGTTTATTCTACTTCTCATGGAAAGGACAGTGAGCAAGCAATCCTTATTCATCTTCTTCCAGCTGTTTATCTATCAAATGACTTCTCAGTTAACTTTCCTGAGTGTACTAGTCCAATTAGTGGTTGCTCAGTCAAAGACCCATCCACATTTTTGATCCTCCCTGTCATCTTTCTACTTGGAATGTGTTTCTTCTGAGAAGTACAGAGCATACATGCCTCCAGAGATGGGTGGACCATGGAGTCATACATCACAGTGGTGATGCTTTCTGACGTTATCTAATCCTTTCCCATTAATTCATGGTTTCATTTTAACTGTTGCTGAGAACTGAAATGTTTTTTCTATGCAATGATATGTTGTGACTTAAAGATCTCATCTCTGGGTGGCAATAGTTGACTCAGAACTTATCCCTACAAATAATAAAATAACCCTTTTATTTTTCTCCTTGACATATTACATTTGAGTTTTGTCAGCAATCCATTGCCTAGTGACTAAATATTACAAACATCTGCAGTTCTCCACCATTAACCATCTTTATTATCCCAATTAATCAAGTCTCATAGACAAATTTTGTCACCTCATTCTTAATACTCATAAATATGTTGAACAGCACAGGCTGTAGGTCAGACCTCCATGGAGTCTGTGAACTACTTCTCTGCACAGTGAACACTTCAGAAGTCTGTTAAAATGACAGATTTTTCAAGTTATCACCATTTTTTGAGCACACTGGTAAGAGGCAACCTGAAGTTAGCCATCTAGTCTCACAATCAATGTCAAGAGAAAAATTTAACTCAGAAAGAAGTGTCTAAATCTGCTTCAGCTGTCTCTACACATCCAAAGGAGGTGTCTGTCCCTCCACACTGACTTCAGAGAACCTGGATGAGTATCTTGGAACAGAACTTTATCTTTCAAGTGGGTAAAATACGGAGATGAATCCTATCTTTCTGATGAGTGTTTTCATCCGTTACTTAAATTCCAATAAAAAGAAGAAAAATCTATGGCCAAAGCAAGTAGCTAGAAAAAAGCTCCCTTACAATGCAATTTGGTATTTGATTCTCTACCTAATCAGTAACTTTCATTTCTGTGAGTTGGTTTTGTTTTGTTTTTTTTTTTCTTCCTAAGTAATGATAACTATTAAAACCATATAACTTTTCAGAGAATATCTTCCTCTTATTCCTAATTGTCACTATAGGAACAGCTAGGCTTATTAGTATTTAAATTGGACTTAATTTTATGTATTATAGAAACTGCAATATACTTGGTATTTACCATACACCATCTGGATTTGCATGAGAAAGGCTGAACCTATATAACCAAATAAATCCCAACAAATACACAGACATGTCAGATGTTAAATTTTGACAAGTCTGACCCATACCATACTAAACCTGATGCGTTACCTTTGCATTTGCAAGCAAATGTTTGTACCAGAAACATGGCATTGCAACTGGTTACAGAAAAGAATATCCTAAACCACATAATAACAGAAACCTTTCTGCTCACTGAAACTGAATGGAAATCCTAGGCTTAGAACAACCCCCATGTATTTACTGTATGAAGATGGTCCTCTGGAAAGCACTCACCTGAAGAGTTTAAAACAACATTCTGTATTATTAGGTGTAAGGTACAATCATGCCTAGCCTTTGTTAAGGAATGTAAAGTATCAGTCCTTTATTTTGGACTACTCTGGTTTTGGTAGCTAAACACAAGATTTTCAGGAGCAATTTGTGACCTTGAAAGTCCAAGTTAGATCCAGCAAAAATGTTTGTGTGAAATTTTCTTTCCCTGAAAATTTGTTTTTATGATTTAAATGCCATAAGATGAAGGTAACCAAAATCATTTATTGACTGTCAGGTTGCGAGGGTTCCAGCCTCAAGACATCTTAAAGTTGTTACGGATTTTTGAGACCTGAGTCCACAGCAATTTGAAAACAGTGTAGTGGAAGCTGTGAACAGTCAGCAACTGTGAAAGCCAGAATTGATCTGTAGGTAAAGCATGAACAGAAAAGTAAACTGAAGAAACTATTGTAGCCATCATTTGGAACAATTGACCTTAGCTTGGCAATTTGTGCTTTGCATGCATGTTAAACACAAAAAAAACACCCCAAAGACCCAAATAAGAATAACAGAAGACCAGAAATAGAACAGTAGAATAAAGAGAAAAACAAAAAGAGAAGTAAGACACTTGTTAAGAGAGAAATCTCATTAACAGCAAGCTGCTCTGAATCTTTCTCTCTCCAAGAGCTGTCACCTCAGGAAAGATTCTGAATGTGGAAAAGGAATTGTAATACCCCTCTCCTGTTTTTTTCCCTCTAGACACACAGAATTAAGAGTTTCAACACAGGTTCCTTCAAATCTCCCTGAAGTTTCTTCACACTGAAGAGGAATCTCTTGTTTGAGCATGCCAATTTATTTCAGTCTGAGGTATAGGACAGTCGACGTGCCAAAGTGGTGGCCCTCAAATTCATTAAGGGAAGCAGAACTGCAACTCCAAACTGATATGCTGGCTTAGGGTACAGTCATTTGAACCCATGTTGTTCCCTCTTCTGAAAACAAACAAACAAAAAACAAACAAACAAACAAAATTGTTTGCATTTTGCAGTTTGTTTATTCAGATATAAACAATGATGAAGAATGGTATGTTCTCAAAGCAGGTTTTATGATATGTAACAAACTTTAATTGTTGTTTTCCTGCATTTCATCTTAAGAATTCAATACAGACAATTCCCTACAGTGTTCAATTAAATTATTCATCTCAGAATATGCTTGTTTGTGTTTTACTACAAATAATTCTATTTTTTTAAAAAAGTAATTCACGTCTGAAGATTTATTCTCTGCTCTACTTATGCTACATAAGAAAGAAAAATGAGGGTTGCATTTTCAAACATAGAAATTTTGAACTTTGATGACCAAGTGACTGTCCTAGCTCTTCTTGAATGTATTTGGACAATAGCAATTGATATAAAACTGGCTGTTGGATTCCAAACTTGACTCTAATAGCTTTGTTTTGCACCCCTATCTTCCAAGCACATTTTAGGCTACTGGGAAGCCAACACGCATAAAGGAAAGTTCCTAAGTTTGTAATGAATGCTGTTATGTCAGAATTTATTCCTAAAGCTGTTTTTTACTTCATTTAGACACTTATTTTGGGTGGGAAGGTCACATTAAAGGAGTACTTTTATCTTCTTTTTACTACCTATACTGTTCTTTATTGTTCTGGCTCACCAAACTTGGAGGTGAGTTGAAGTCTTTATAAAATGTTCTGATTCTTATCCCTGTGTTTTTTTTAAGACCAATATCTTGCTGTTGAGTTCCAGTGAAAATTAAAATAAAAAAGATGAAAACAAACTGATTGAGTTGAGAGCACTTTAGTGCATTCTGCATCATTAAACATTTGTAGAGTTAAGTCTTCCTGTTAGGAATGCATTATCATTTAATAAATAAAGATGGAGTACTTTTTAATTTTGAAGAACCTTGAGCCATAAAAGTACATTGTGAAACAGATATGTAATTACAGTACATCCACTAGCAAAGTCACTACACATTTCATTTCTTGTTCATAATTGTTTATCTGAAATATAGTGAAGTTCTGACATGCAAAGTGCTTTTCATTTAAAGTGTTTGAGTTTTTAGTGAGATAATATCTAAGACAGAGTATGCACATTTTTTTGTTGCCATGGTTACAAGAATATTGAATTTATGAGCAAAACAACAGAGTTTGAAACCCTGAAATCAAAATGAAGTTAGAAATGATTTCAGTTAGTTAACATAACTTGAACTCAGTATACAGGAATGGACAATGTATAATAACAAAACATACAGCACGATAAGTGTTGCTATGGGTGACTTATTTTCTTATATTGTCTTCTGGTAAGAAAATGACAGGATAACCAAGTGAAGAGAAGCCTGTATTCAAGTAAAATGAAAAGCATGGTAAAGATAATTCACCTGATTTGTGTTTTGTAAACAGGATTAATATTCTGCCAATATAAACTTCTTCTTTGTTTGCAATAGTATAAAAGCAGCCTATTTTAAACTTAAATATTTAGTATATATTCCCTAAATTACTGCTTGAAAACAAGCACTTTGTCTTTCTTACTAGATGATGCTAGAATACATCTAAGATTATCTGGATGTAATGTTTGCCTTGAAAAGAGGATAAATGGAAGTTCCTGTGGTCTGTAGCTAACAGCCACACCAGAAATACCTACCTGTGAAACAAAGAAATGTCTTTTCTGAGTTGCTTCCATTTTCTCAGTTTTCAGGGACCGAATTTGCATACTTAGCTTGCCAGATGAAGAATATGCTTGCATGATATCAAATGCCAGGAAGACATCCCCCAGCCACTTCCCACTGTTATTTGAAAATAGATGGGTAACAAATTTCTGTGTCTTTTATCACAGCCATTTTTTCTTTTGCTAATTATGGTTCTAACCTGTGCTTTCTTTTGAGAGGACAGATGTCTGTGGTGAATATTCCATGTTAAGACTACAAGGACATCATGCTTTCTTAGATTGCCTATGACAATGACAAACTGCTTGGCCTTAATTTGCTGCAGGTCTGTGGGACCTTTGTTGGTTACGCTACCTTTGACACTCATCAAACCTGGATGTGTACAAAGTGTAATTTCTCAAAACTATATTTCTCTAGTAGTAAGATTTACCTTGAGAAAAAGACGATGACATTTAGTAGTCTATGTTTTTAAATAGCCAGTGCAGTCAATTGGCATTGGAGGCATGTAGTCATAGGTGTCGAGAAAGGTTTTAAACTCACTAGACATGGGAGCAGAACTCAGCTGTTCAACAGATACTGTTGCCATTTAAGACACCCTAAAGAACCAAAAGACATCTCCAGAATGCTTAGCAAATCTGGCAAAGTGGAACCCCAGCCTCAGGTGAGGTGCCTGGCACTCCCACTTTTTTTTTAATAGTGATTGGCATAGGTTTGATCTGGAACTGATTTTGCATTTCAAACAAGTCTATAATTGCCTGCAAAGTCACTTAAATCCTGGTATATGGTTACCTCCATGAGGGAAGGATAATACTCAGATGCTGTGCAATGTTCTGTGTTACAAAAGTAGATGATTCTCATTTATTGTTTAGTAACCCAAAGTATGTCTGTTTTTCCTTTGAGCAGACTGGAGTGGTTCACCAGATAGGGAGAAGAATGCAAAATATAACACACGAGTAGGAGTCAAAAGCTGCAGTAGCATGCTGAAAACTGTTGATTTATCAAATATATCTCTGTTTTTAAGAAAACTATGTTTTAACACTGTATGTGCACGATTGGTAAGCTCATCTGTTCTGCCTCTGTGAACAGTAGAGTTATATTTACTCAGTGCAGAACAGAACACTGATGACATTTGTGTCACCTTAATGATTTTGGTTACATCAGTCACCTGAGATATAGACTCTACCTGCATGACCTCAGTCTTTCATTATCAGTTAGTGTAAATAAAAAAAAAAATCCATGGATTGATGGAATTTAGAAAAAAAATTATGGAAAACCAAAATAAATGTGTAGTTGTCCAGAGTGTTTCGTATACTTGTAAAAATAAAGTTACATTTTAGTACTTTGGAAAAGATTTTTAAAACACTTCTTAACCAAAATGGAAAAGTATTAATAGAATTTCATGTATATGCCCACTGGTAAATGTATTACAGTTGCTCTGCTTCCATATTCATATAGTTGTTTATTCAGCTCTCTAAGAACTTCTGAGTTTAAAATAAATCCATTTGTAACTGTGGCAAATTACATAACTTCTTCCTTAAATTTTGTTTACTGAATTATGACATTATCAGAAGTCCACACACTAGGTAGAAAGTCTTACTTAAGATGATGGGAAGCAGTGAACAAATGTAAGAGCTACTATTATTGAAATTTTCATGTTGCTTGAATAACTGGAATTATTCTGCCTGATCGTGATTTTATGTAAATAAAGTCATTATAATACCAGTGAATTCCACATTCAAATAGATATATTATCTTCTTTTGACTGTCAATTCATGAAGCATTTCTTTTAGGTCTGTCAATAAAAATTGCCAAAGCAGAGCAAATCAGACAAAGAAATTTAATTTGGTTCAGAACACACAAACAAGCAAATAAATAAATAAATAAATGTTCAGAATAAATCGAATCATTCTCATAATGCAATGCCTATGTAATAGAAGTATCTAAATAGAATCATAGAATCATAGAATAGTTAGGGCTGGAAAGGACCTCAAGATCATCTAGTTCCAACCCCCCTGCCATGGGCAGGGACACCTCACAATAAACCATATCACCCAAGGCTTCATCTAACCCGGCTTTGAACACTGCCAGGGATGGAGCATTCACTACCTCCCTGGGCAACCCATTCCAGTACCTCACCACTCTAACAGTAAAGAATTCCTTCCTTATATCCAATCTAAACCCCTGCTGTTTAAGTTTCAACCCATTACCCCTTGTCCTGACACTACAGTCCCTAATGAATAGTCCCTCTCCAGCATCCCTGTAGGCCCCCTTCAGATACTGGAAGGCTGCTATGAGGTCTCCATGCAGCCTTCTCTTCTCCAGGCTCAACAGCCCCAACTTTCTCAGCCTGTCTTCATATGGGAGGTGCTCCAGTCCCCTGATCATCCTCGTGGCCCTCCTCTGGACTTGTTCCAACAGTTCCATGTCCTTTTCATGTTGCGGACACCAGAACTGCACACAATACTCCAAGTGAGGTCTCATGAGAGCAGAGTAGAGGGGCAGGATCACCTCCTTTGACCTGCTGGTCACGCTCCTTTTGATGCAGCCCAGGATACGGTTGGCTTTCTGGGCTGTGAGTGCACACTGAAGCTGGCTCATGTTCATTTTCTCATTGACTAACACCCCCAAGTCCTTCTCCACAGGACTACCATGAATTTCCTTTTTGCCCAACCTGTAGCTGTGCCTGGGATTGCTCCGACCCAGTTGTAGGACCTTGCACGTGTCACGGTTAAACTTCATGAGGTTGGCATCAACCCACCTCACAAGTGTGTCAAGGTCCCTCTGGATGGCATTCCTTCCCTCCAGCGTATCAACAGAACCACACAGCTTGGTGTCATCGGCAAACTTGCTGACGGCGCACTCAATTCCATTGTCCATGTCAGCGACAAAGACATTAAACAAGACCGGTCCCAACACCGATCCCTGAGGGACACCACTTGTTACTGATCTCCAGCTGGACATTGAACCGTTGACCACAACTCTTTGGTGATAATATATGTAATTAACAGCCTTGACAATGGATCAAGTTTCACAGTTCTTGAAAGCTGTCAATAACAAATGAGCCCTCCTTTTATCTGTTCATGCATGCTTAGCAAAGGAAGGTTTATAAGGATTGAAGAGAAGACTGTAGGTATCTCAGTACTGGTTCTTGCAGGGCACTTGCTGCCATATGACAAAGAAACATTAGATCATTGCAACTGCCTGCTTTATCCTATAGAAATGAAAATTGTGAAAGAAAGAAATAAGACATCAGTGAAACTATATTCTGGGAGTTATTGACCCTACTCAAGTTTAGACAGGAAAATTAGCTAGCTCGTCTCCTTAATCTATATGGGGCAGTCCCAGCTTTCAATTACTGTAGTAGAAGGGCACGTCTCGTATTTGCTATGCCATAACTACCAACCTTTTGCATTTGGTACCTCTAGTTAGGCAGTTCTGAGCAGATTAGGTACCAGCCTAGTCTAATGCAACTGAGTTGTAATTAGGCTTTTGGTCAGCTGAATCATTTTCTAAAATCCACTGATGGTACAGTTATAGTTTTCTTTGGCAAAGAGTTTAGACACCTATAAGCCCTTAAACACAGCTATATATAGGTATCAAAATGAAGGTGTTTTAACTTTCAACTAAGTCTTATGTCTAAATTTAGGTTAGACAAATCCCATTGTTAAGGATAAACCCCTTTGTTTATCAAGCTAACAAGCTAAACAATTTGTTTCTTTAATTGGAAGTTCACTAACTTCACCACATCATTTAGTTACAGAACAGGAGACCATTGCTATGTAATTACTCTGAAACAGAAATCAAACTTGACATTAAATCAGTGTAGAATACTGCTCACCTGGAATTTCACAGAAGTTTTCAAAATGGTTAAATACTCTACCAAGGCTTTATTTAAAATTGAACAACCTCACTACAGACAGTGGCACAGATCTGAATGTAGACCTGTGGTTCTGCTATGGTCCTTGAAAATTGATTACAAATGCGTATGCTCATTCCTTTAGCTCTTTCCTACTACTAAGTACTGTAGTATCTCTATTATCTATAATAGTTAAGGTAGTGTTTTATAATAAAGAAATAACATCAAAATATTTGCAATATTTTTTGCAAACATCTCTACCTTAATTTCAATAAAAACTCCACTTATAAACTGAATTCAAGAGTTTGTCACATGGGAAAAAAGAAAGACCTGGTCTTTCAGTAATACAGACTGTAGGAACCTTCTGAGATCAACAGTTTGAATTTGTTTTCATAACAATTACATGTTAAAGGTAATTTTCCTTTCTTCTGAATTTTGACTTTTTTTTGGGAGGGGTATTTGTTTATTTGTTTGTTTGTTTTTCAGTTGAAAAGAGTTTCTGCTAGCTCTCTTGCTAGCCAGATCTCAATGTCCCCAGTAGAAAGATACAGGTACATGAATAATTTTCTGGTGATTCTCTCTTCTTACCATAGATATAACTTAGGAGATGTACAAAAACAGGCCTGTCAGTTAAAAATAAGTGAAATAAATACATGCTGAGCTAAATTTTAACAAAGATAAGGACATTTGATATCTATTCTTATCTCATGTGTATGACAAACCATAAATTTCACTTTTATTTAAGCAAATAATCAGTCTTTGCCTGTAAAAATTCTTTTTGCTATGGCAGATTTTCTGTGTCAACATGGGAGCTTTGATTTGAAAACATCACTAGGCAGGTGCTGAGAGAGGAAATACAGTTTATTTGTTCCTTTTGATTCAGAAGGCAGAGGGTCAATAGTAGAAGTTATCAGTGTTCCTGATATTATCTTTGGAATGGCTCTGCAGAGCTAGAGTTGTAACTGCCTACACTTGTGGGGCTCCTCTGGACACTGGCTGTCTGCACAAGATTTTCTTCCTTGGGTGAGATAATACTTCTGAGCATTTTAAAGCAGATCTGCAATTTTGTGGAAAAACTTTTTTATAAAAGTAAATCTAGGTTTCATAAAGCTAGAAAACTAAATCATATGGGAAAACATTGGTTTAATGAACAATCTCAGTAAGAATACTATTGTGGAGTTGAAATATTCCAAGATTTTTTTTAAGACAGGTTTTATGAATAATTTTCATATATAAGCTTTCACAACTCTTCTATATACCTTGGAATATTCAGTTTGCAATATGTAACTATAATAAAATAAACAAAACAACCTAACAATCTTCCATGTCTTTCTTACTGGTAAAAACATCATTATAATACTATGTGCCTTTAAATTTTAGTTTCTCTGGCAACCTGCTAAGGAGGTGAAATAAAATTAGCAGCAAAACATTTTCTTTCTGATAAGGCCAACCTGAGGAAAAAATATTACTCAATGTAGTGAACTTTTTGCTTCACCTTGGATTTTTGCAACATTATGCTTATTTCACATATACTTATTTCCACTCTGCCCTTTTCCACAGAGCAGAGTGATTCACTTAGAGGACCACAAATGAGAGGGTACAGAGAAAATGTGTTAAGAGAAAATCTCTCTAGTAGGAGTTATTTTACTTGGCTTTCTATTGCATGAATTGTCCTGAGCAAGCTCTGGTTTCTCAGCTGTGCAAGGAAAATTGAATTTTGCTGCCTCGAGGATGAAAGATGGACTTTTCTTACAGCAAAAGGACTGGAAATAGTAATTAATGTACCTGAAAAATTCTTTACACCTGTAGCAGAGTTTATTGCCTGTGACATCCACACTCTTCTCCTATCACAGCACACCAGGTTTCCTGGGGATTTCAGTAGCAAGATCATCAAGACCATGATGGCTTTTCTACCCCTTGTCATGACATGCTGTCTATATAAAGCTTAAAGCACATCTCGACTTGGTCTGTACAGCTAATTCTAGCTTTGTAAAAATCACAAAGGTATCTAGGATAACCAGAGTCATTTGCCAGCTGTCTTTTAATATCTGTACACCTGAGAAAATACTGTACATGCATGGGAGCTTTAAAATAGTCATTTGGCTGCAATACACTGAACTGTCGTCTGACAGTGTCTAAAATGATGACAGAGATTGACAGTACTGCAGAATAGTTCAGTTAGTGAAACAAATGTTGTTTCTCAAGATGTGAAAGGTTCCATGTTATCTTGCTTACTGAAGAGAGTATATCTTGTTTTCTAGGCTAAAAGCAAGTTTTCTGATCCTGTCCTTTCAGTGATAATACAGACCAGTATACAGCTACCCATCCATCAGTAGGCAGCAGATGAGTCAAAGCTGATTTTCAGATTTCTGGAAAACTTTTTCTGCTTAGTAAATCTTTATTGACAAATTCAAATACTACTGCACAGATGATGTTGGGTGGCAGATAAACATAGATGAGTGGTCTGATGTATTTTTTGGAAAGATTGTTGGACCTGAAGTCAGTACCCACAGATTTCTCTAATGGTATCATATGCCTATGTACAAGCAGGTGGGTCAAACTTAATAAAGAGACAAATTCACATGAAAGGCCATCAACAGTCTCTTCCAAGACTATTAAAACTTTGCCTACAGTGTATTCCCATGCTATAAAGCTCAGCAGCCATGTTATATATTGTGTGGAAAATTATATTAGTGTTTACTGTTGCTGAGACTCATGCTTTTAACACATTTACTTATGCTGAGAAGAGCATTGAAGAGGGAAAGGACAACATTTTTCTAATAATATAAAGTTAATCAGTATACTTAAATTAAGAAGCAGCTGTGGAGAACAGCAAAAGGATCTTACAAAGCTCACCTACTGGGAAATAACATAGCAAATTAAATTTAAGAGAGAGAAATATAGAAATACACATGGGAAAAAAAAATCTAATAAACCTAATTTCCCATTTAAAATGCTGTGTTTTTAAAAGCTAATAGGTAGGATAGACCCACGAAAAATCATCTCAATGATCAGTAAAAACTGTTATAAATCATTTGAAAAGTTAGAACAATACAGACTTTCAATGTATCACTGTTCCATCCAGACTCTGTACCTAAACATAATTGTGTACCTTGAATGTTGCGGAGAGCTGTGGCTGCCCCACCTCTAAACCAATAAAGTATAATTGTCAAAAGTTCAGAAAAGAACAGCTAGGGTAAAAATGCACACAATGTCTTCTATTTAGGAAATGTATGTTAAAGACAGGACTCTTCAGCCTGGAAAAGGGGCACTTGAATGGTGGGTGATATGTAATCATGATCAACATGGAGAGAATTCTCACAGTTCCACTGCAGTAACAAGGGACATCAAATGGATCAGCTGAAGAGAAGTATCTGATGTACAAGAACTTGTGGCTTTTCACACATGTACTTAAACTGTGGAGGTCTTTGACAAATGGTGCTGCAACAATATTTGTTTCTGTTATTGAGAAAAGCAAAGGAAAAAATCTAAGGGAGGAAAAAAATGCAGGTTACTAAATACAGTAACACCTGGTGGCATCTCTAGCCACCATTTCAGATTTCTATTGCCAGTCATTTAATATCCTGCTCTGACAGCCATCATCATTACTCCATTTTTATCTTCCCTTGCTAATGATTGACTTGATTGACTTTGATGAGCAGCAGACATCTAACAAAGATTATGACAATACTGGAAAAGTAATTGTACAGAAAGAGGCAGCAAGAACAGTAAAATGTTGACATCATTTGATGTCATCATACAAAATAATCTACCCATCAAAATCTGAAGCCAACAAGCAGTCATGTACTGATTTCTATTCTAAAAGAAATCAGCACTACAGCTTCCAAAACTGTTTGCACAATGCCAGCCATTCCTGCACTTTGTGATCCTGAAGGTCCTGTATATATTGCTCTGTCTTCCATGTCATATACATTTTCCTTATGTATTTAAGCCATTTCTGTAATCTCTACATCTTATTTCAATTACATTAATTTTTATGGGAAAAAAATAAATGTTGCTGTCCATCAAATCCTTATAAGTTACACCTTTTAGAAATGCATCCTTAATGAGCAGAGAAACTACAACCAGCTCCAGAAGTTTCTGACCTGAAAAACGGAGGCTGGGTGTACATGAGAAGGTAGTGTGGCATGTGCTCATCCCTAGGCATCCATTTCTGGACAAAGTTAGAGACAGAACAGTGCCTGGACCTTCAGAGTTCAATTCAGCAACCAATACAGAAAAGTCCAGTAATATTTGACATCTTCCAAGAAATCAGACACTGGTTTCTTATATGAACTGAGTAATACCCTCCATGCCTACCTAGATTTCTTGGATAATCTTATGTGACTCAAAAGTGTATGTACCTACGTCATGACTTTAGGCTTATCCAGTATAATCCCTCCTATGGTACTACCCAATCTTAGACATTTCTTAGCATGGAATAAATCACTGTGTGGAGGTGATTTTAACTGGTAAGAAACAAAGAAAAAACAAAACCAAACCAAACAAAGAAAAAAGAACGCCCCTTCCCCCACCCCCTCAAAAAAAAAAGCAGCAATACCAAAAAAAAACTACCCTTGGAAACTATCTTAGACTTACATGTATTATGTTTTAAACTCATGAAACTGTGAGACAACACTCTCCTTCATTTATTTCCTATACATTTAACACAGGTCATTTAATTTCCCCCTCAGGATGCTTTTCTGTACACTTCAAAAGGTTGCCTTAACTTTGCTTTATTCTGCTTATCATTTAATATCACTTTAAAAATATAGTCTTCTCAAGTTACAGTCAAGTTCAAAGGCATAGCTGAGTTGAGAACCTGACTACAATATAATTTTCTACTTGTAAGCTAATTTATGTGAAACTCTTTACAGACATTTCAAAGAGATTCACACTTCAAAACACAGCTCATCATTTTGAAAGACAGACATCTACACCGCATCAGATGAAGATCTCCCCTGGAGACCATCTCTAATGTGGACAGCTACATTGTGAATATCTCAAGTTAGCTGTCTAGCTGGTAGCCTACTCCTACCATAACTGACTCATTTCCCAACAGCAAAAGAACACTGGAGATTTATTCTCCTTTCAGTCTTTAGAAGTATAACTTGAAATTACTTTTGACCCTCAAACATGATATGAGACAAGAACTGAGAGACTTCACTAGCAGCACTACTGCCTAGTAATAGGATTGCAAGGATGTGAGTAACTACATCAGCAAAACCAGAGATATATACAGGTTCTTAGAATTATAGTCTTCTGGCAACTTGTTGTGGGTCATTCTGTCACATTTGGAGAACACGGCTCTAATTTCTAACTGCAACTATACCTCTGTAAGTAAAGGAATTAAAAAATTCTTCCAGCAGAAGATTCTGCTGTTAATTCTGAAAGAAGAAATAATAAAGTTTTGTGCAAACACCTCAGGATTTGGCATATGGACATATGGGTTGTCGCACATATTGAGATACTAAGGATTGTAGGTAAATCTCCCATCAGTTATGGTTTGCGGCTCTGAAATCTACATAATTTCAACAAAATAAAAAGTCAAATGAGACCTAATTTAAATTGCATGAACTTCAATTCACCCATTGGGATCCAAATATAAATTTTGGGTTGAATTATGTTTTATGAGAAAGACCTATCAGAGGGAAGAAGGGGGTACTGAGTGGCATTGGAAAGAAGTGATTAATTTTGCTCTCAATACAGGGGCAGATGAAAAAAGTGTAAAAGAAATAAGTAAATGGCTGAGTGAAGTGTAACATCTAGTTACTATTCAAGATTCATTGATCCAACTGGAATTTGTTACTGAAGATTGCTGTGGGTAAGGCTGGAGGTTAACACTGATGAACAGACACTATTAACTGAGCAGTCCCAGTTGTAAAGTTTAGGTACATCCCTGTTTTCTTGTTGATGTCATCATTAAACCTGCCAGATAGACTTGATTTAAAGTGGGCTATCCATCTGAGTAAGAGATTATGAGTAGCAGTAAAGCTCAAATAATTTCTTATAAATAAAGAAGCTTATTTCAGGTAAACAGAAACAAGTTAATTTTAGCTGATCATCGGACTACATGAAGATGGCTTTTCTAATTTATGCATATTGATGGCATTAGAACACACAGACAAAAACCCCAAACAAACAAACAAACAAAAAAAAGGTATCTGGAATATAATAGATTTGTAAAATACTGTTCATCCTCTACTGAATCATTCCTAGAGCTCTGCAGAATTTCATATGACATTTTCATAAGTGATGAATCATTAAAATTTATCCTATACTGTAAAAATTCAGTCTTTCCTTAACTATTTAAAAACTGAAAATGCAAAGAACATCAATCACTTTTGCTGTGCCAAGATATATTTGCATTTCAGATGGTCTTGTTTCAGAAAGATGTTCCTAGCAGGTTAACAAAGTTACACTGTAAAGTTTCCACATTTCTAAATTATGGAGGCTTCTTACATGATGAAGCTCGACACACTTTCCTAGAGTATGAGATATTGCACTTGGGAATACTTTGGTTTTGTTTTTTGTTTATATTTTATTTTGGCTTATTTTTAAATCACTGCTATTTTTATGAGACTTTCACCATTATGTTTTTATGTTTTCAAATTTCACCAGAGCAAAGTTATTGGTTGACATATTTCCATGCCAGTGAAACTGGATTTTATTTTGAGTTCAGCAAGACTAGAAGAAAGATGTTTCGGTTTGCAAATATTGTTTGTTTGTTTGTTTCCCCCCACCCCAGTAAAACCAGGTTCATCAAATGATCTACTCAACTACCTCTTTGTGCAAGCCTTTCTTCTCCTGTGTTGTCTATCACTTACAATTCACTTATTACATGCAATATTTTGTCTAGTAGTATCAGAATATCATAATAGTCCTTTTCAGGCAGCAACAGTCTTGGCCTCAATTGCAATAAGCCAAATTAACATTGCCAAGGTCAATACTTCAAAAGACTAGCTTTTTCGTAGAAAGCTAACTATGGTCCAGTGTAACACCCTAGGTGCTTCCAGAACAGCCGTTCCAGAGGAAAAAAGGGGAAGCAGCTATGTAACGTTTTTGTAGAAATCACCATCCTCAGTAGTATTCAAAACTCAATTTCACAATTACCTGGTAAAACTAATTTAACTTTAAAGCTTGGTCTAACTGCAAATTCAGCCTTGCTTTCATCAGACGCTTGGACCAGATAACCTTTAAAGGTTCTTGCTAAACTGAGATTTTCTTAGAGAATAAATATCAGTTGGATACTTTCTGTTCTATTTCTTCATTATAAAGGAGAAAAACAAACAAACAAAAAAACCCCAAACAAAGCGAAAAAACAATGAACAACAAGAAAAGAATAACACAAAACCAAAACCAAACTAAATATTATTGTCTACATTTACTTTTCACACAATCAAACTCTACTTTTCTAATGGTATCTAATATGTATACAGTTTAGAAGTCCTGGTTATGGCACTTAAAGCAAAATTAGCCAAAAGTAAAAATAAGAGGATTACATCTAAAAATACAACAACAAATAATCTCTGCTCATTGATTCCTCTGAGTCCATCTTTTCTGCCTCCATTTCTGAAATGCAAGAATGATGCCAAGCAAGTAGGCTAGATATTAACCCCTCCTGCCTTCCACTACTTCTAACCTGAGAAGCTAATGCACTCATTTCTAATCAGCTAATTAGAATACAAATGAACAGTCTAAAGAGATTAGTCTTGCATTCAAAGAAAATCAGCTACTAACAACTTAGTTTATGTATAGAAACTGACCTGGAAAACTAAGTAATTTGTCACATAAGCTTTTCTTGCAGTCAGATCTATGAGCAGCAAGGTTTCCAAATTTCTTTGAACTTAAAGAAAAAAGTACTTAATGTACTTTCTTTTTAAGCAATTTAAAGTACTTAAATAAAAAATTCCTCCTATATGTACTTAAAGAAAAAGAAGAAAAACAATATCCCAAAATTGATCATGTATTACTGATATTTCCAGACCTACCTTATCTATTCACTTTAGAGGGCTGCAGACTAGTAGGTGTATACAATTAAGGTTCAGAAGCACCTCTTGAAAGGTCATTTAGAGCAGCACATTAAGGTCTCTCAGTTTATATAAAAAGCTGTTTGAAAGACAAGTAACACACTGTACACTCTCTATAATGACAGTAACATTTCAGTGTCACTGCTTTGCCTGGGAACCTTGTAGTTCAGAATTCAGAACCTGCTCCATACCTGGCTGTGTTCAAGGCCAGGTTGGATGAAGCCTTGGTTTAGTGTGAGGTGTCCCTGCCCATGGCCAGGGGATTGGAACCAGATTATCTTAAGGTCTTTTCCAACCCTAACTATTCCATGATTCTAACAAGTGAAAATTTCAGTCATTTAAAGTATAGCTTTGATTTAAAAATGCCTGCGTAAAACTGGTTCTTGTGAATTTGGACAAATTTCTTCAGAGTGCATGGATGCTAGCATTTGCTGCATCCCAAAACCCTTGAGAAAAAAACTTATTATTCAAATTCACTTGGGAAAATACATTTACATAAAAAAGTCCCTAGCATTTTAATTGCTGATAAATGCTTAAGAAAGGCCTTTTTCAGTTAATGTAAATTTGTCCAGGAGTGAGAAATTCTAGCCTAAGTGCTGAAGCATTTCATTTGCATTCTGTAGCACCTTGCCCTGCAAGGGGTCCTGGTGGTAGTGATGCTTAAGGAACTGAGACTTGTATTTTACATAAGGGATCTTTTTGGCATAATATGAAAATGTGGTCTCTTTGGAGCTCATTTTCTTAGTTAAATGAAGAGGTAAAGAGGTGCATACCCATGATGAAATACATACTTAGCTGAGCACACTCAATATTGCTGCGGTAGTTCTGTTTATCTAATGAAACACAGAACACAATGCACATCCTCAGAAGTCTGCTGATTTACCTAGTGAAGCTGAATGTCCCAGACAGGTGATAAGCAGAGCTCAACTGAGCTACAGGAAGCAAAGCAATTTAAGCTACAGCAAATCCATTTAAACATTCTTTCTCTAAATCTTATTGTTATCACACATTATTAGTTTGATGCTCTTATTTGCCCTCATCTCTTAATAACACAGACTTTCTACACTGACTAAACACAGACAAGAAAGTTTCATCTAGAAAAAATAGCCATTAATGAACCATACTTTAGCCCAGAAGAATCAACTACCTAACATGAAGACAGATTTCTGAAAATAAACAAGAATCTATTACATATGCTAGCCCTGTAAACCCTCATACTTATGCATAGATGAAACACTAAAAAAGTAAAGCAAAATGTAAATGTGGTGTTGTCACTTTTTTAAAACCAGAATAAAAATAAAGAATTTGAAATTGCTCCATTACTTTTGATCTTCATTGTGGTTGTTACTTTTCTGCAATTAGGTAGAAAAGGCTTGTCTGAGCCTCAGAAACAGAAAGGATGTATTCCTAGCTTAGAAGTTTATATCATTTTTGTCTGTGATATTTTATTCATCCCTTTTTCCACTGGATGGCCTTTTCTGGAAAACAAAACCAAACCAAAGATACAAATGCTGTCAGGTATTGTCAATGTTGAGAGAAATAAATAAAAAACAGTTCTTTTGTGTTTTGTTTTTTTTTTTTTTTTCTCTGCAGCATGATTTAATTTTTTTTATCAGGATAGTTTTGCATTTGTTTTAACTGAGTCACAAACTTAATCATGGTTTTCTATAACTAGGAGATTAAGTATTCAATGCAAACACTGTGGTTCACCTCTAGAGCAGAAAATCTCTAGAATTTTATAACATGGATGAAATTTATACCACAGCAAAAATCCTACATTTTGAAAATTTCCCAACTTAGATCACTTTAGGAGTGTGCTGATAACAGAAATCTCTTGCTACCATGTGACATAACAGGCATAAAAGTCATAATCAGAAAAAAAACATACTTTTAAAGATTATTTAATGTCTTAATGAACAACGTTGCATACATGCGTACACTGTCCTCATTCTTTCTCCAGAAAATACAAAACTAGAAAACTAGGATAAATTCACAACTTTAATTAGTGACTTTTAATATAAGGACCCATGTTGGGTTTATATTTCAAGAGCATCACTTATTCTAATTAGACTGTTAACATTTCTGAAGTTCTTATCAAATCTGCACTGTGCTGAATTTTCAAGCAAACTTTCCAAGGTTTTTTTTCAGGATAGTCTTCATGTTCAAGAGGAAATTTTTTACTCTCTGTAAAAAAATACACATATTCCCTAAATGCCTCTTATCTCTTATGCTTCCAAAAAGCTTGTCAGCAATAGCAATGCAAGTACATTTAGCTCAGCTCTTTTTCATGCTACTGAGATAAGTTTGTTTCTATATGACCCCTTATTTGTAAGTTGTCATCACTGGCACTGTTTTATACATCTAGATCAAGTCTGCAATGCCATACGACAACAGAATTTGCTCTTTGTCACCTCAGATTTGCACTCATTCATAAACCTATTCGTTGCGCAGCAACAAAAGACAGATTTTCTATTACAGAAACAAAACCACTTCTCTGAACAGCAGAAGCAACCAAGTGTTGTATTTCTCCCACTATGTGCTGTTTTACTTAAGCTTATAAAGAGAATTATCCACCAACAGTCTCCAAATGTTTTTCTTTGACACTGATCTTCCACAACTGAGTCCCACTTCACATCATCACAGTCATCAGGAGTTCTCTCTTAAGCACCTACAGTACCTAGCATGGGTTGATCAACATGTTCTGCCAGTCCCATATTTGGGCTGACAGGCATGACTCAACAAATGAAAAAAAGCTAAAGCTAAAATTCGCATAGTTGCATGGATTAGGATGAAGTCCTATAATTTTTCGTTCTGCAAGGAGCATCAGGATCTAAAATCCAGTCACCAGGTAACAAAAGCTTCAATCATATGGAAAAACCAATTGAAGACAACTGAATCATTTCTTCTTTTTCTTTACTGAAGTACACTATATTGACCATTTAGAAATGACACAACACTACTCCTGAGGTGAAAGATCACTTACAAACAGTTTGATTTCAAGTACTGAGTGGTGGTACTTCCAGTTGCCTTGTCTTTGAAATAGAAATTATAATTCAAAATGTTTTTTGATATAAGCTAATGAAACAGTAGTTTGGTTCATAACCTAGGCTGCTAGACAATAGAATCGTAGAATAGTTGGGGTTGGAAAGGACCTTAAGATCATCTAGTTCCAACCCCCTGCCATGGGCAGGGATGCCTCACAATAAACCATATCACCCAAGGCTTCATCCCGTCTGTCCTTGAACACTGCCAGGGATGGAGCATTCACAACCTCCCTGGGCAACCCACTGCAGTGCCTCACCACCCTCACAGTAAAGAATTTCTTCCTTAGATCCAATCTGAACTTCCCCTGTTTAAGTTTCAACCCATTACCCCTTGTCCTATCACTACAGTCCCTAATGAAGAGTCCCTCCCCAGCATCCCTATAGCCCTCTTCAGATACTGGAAGGCTGCTATGAGGTCTCCATGCAGCCTTCTCTTCTCCAGGCTCAACAGCCCCAACTTTCTCAGCCTGTCTTCATATGGGAGGTGCTCCAGTCCCCTGATCATCCTCGTGGCCCTCATCTGGACTTGTTCCAACAGTTCCATGTCCTTTTCATGTTGCGGACACCAGAACTGCGCACAATACTCCAAGTGAGTTCTCACAAGAGCTAACCTAAACAAATAAGGATGTGGGTTTTGGTGGGTCTAACACCCAGAAGTCACTGGCTTAATAAATCTATAAATGAGACAGTTTTTATGGTAATTAAAATGGTCTGAAAAACACTGATTAGCTCAAATTTAATAAGATAAATGTCATATAGAATCAGTGAAGGGACTTTACACATCTGAATTTCATTTCGTAATCAGAAGTTCATCAGCATCACCTAAAAATGTTTTGCAGCACGAATGTCAGTACACTTGTAACCATAAATGTACCTTTGTCAATCACATTTGGTCTGCAAGATTAAACCTTTATGTCTCATAGGACTGTTCTAAATACATTGCAAGATTGGAATGACATTGCTCTGTTGCCACTTTTTGATATACAGAAATTCATCTCAGCTACCTACTAAGCTGGATGTCTTTAGAATTCATAACTGTTGAAATTCAAAAAAGTGTTTTTTTTTTAATCTGCCTTTCAAATATTGAAACCTTTTGATGTGAAATAGCTTATTTAAAATGTGGGTTTGTGGAGCCTTTCTCTCTAATGCTGGGGACACAGAGAAAAGAGGAGTAATTTCTGCTGCACTGGTGTAAAATATCCATTTTTTCACTTGATTCTTCCAGAAATGCCTTTGAACCACTTAGGGACTAGAATCTTCCAAGTCAGAAACTATTGGAGGTTGATCGTAATTAGATAGGTTCTTCCTTTTGCCATATACTCTATTCCTCTGAACGCATAGAACTTAATCAGTATCTATAAATTTGAGAACAATGTAATAAAATAAAACCAGCTAGAACCGTACACACAAAAACTGTAAATAAATATAGTTATTAGCAACAAAATATCAGTTTGTAGTTCTGGAAGTGGTAGTAATAACAGCAATTTCAGTATGATAGCTTAGAAGAATCTCCAGTCTATAAAGACTTTACAGTGTTGGGCATTTATCAGTTCCCCTTTCCAACTGTATCCTACCACCTTTTGCACTCTGAAGCCCAGGTATTAAAAGACTCCAAAGCAGCTTAAAAATAAAATAAACAATAAAGTACAGAAAAGATATGATACATTAATATTCAGGAGCCCTCAAGAGTAATTCTCTATGCCTTATTTCTTAATTCTGAATCGAATTCTGACCCTATGTAAGAAATCTCTCAGACAGACCCCAGATCTTAAAATGATTTTCCACAGGCTAAGTTTCATTGTTATCTATTTTAACTTAAACTGTGTCTATAATAAGGCAACATTTTTGTGTTTCCAAAAGTCATAGTTGCAGAAGGGAATCAGAAGAATTTAAAGTATATGAAAAAATTACTGTTCCAATTTTTTATAAAATAGGGAGTGGCTAGATACCAGGATGACAGTAACAACTTAAGAAACTGAACCAAAAGAGACAAAAAAGGAAAGAAAATATATTGGTGAGAAAAATTATCATTATCAGAAAAACATTTTGACTTACTTGCAGAGTATGGCTACAAAAATATTAATATCCAAATAGCTGCCTTATTATTATGGCTTTTCACACTCATCCCAAAGGATTTCATGCTTCAAAATACTATTTTGGCCTAAATCTGTCATTTATGTAAGGGACTTGTAATGCTTTTTAGCACATCTTCGAATAGCTGTCCATAACATCTTCACTTTCTGTCAGAAGCCATGAAAAAAAATAGTCACTTTGGAGACTATTGTCTTTTGGGTTAAGTACTGTACCATGGCAGTCAGTTTTCCAGCTTCACTGGCTAGTAGACAAAATATGTGACAGTTCTCTGGTTCTGAGGCTTGCTGGCTGTCATGGTTGGAGCATGTTTTGAGGGTGTTTTTTTTGTTCAAGGTTTTTTCCAGCCAGGTGGAGGAGGGGAGTCCGGGAGGAAGGAGAGACAGGACACCTGACCCAGGCTAGCCAAAGAGGTATTCCATACCATAGCACGTGATGCCCAGGATGCATACTGGGAAAGAGAAGGCTGGAGGGGTAGAGGCTGGAGCTGGGGAGGAAAATGGAGGAGGGAGCACATGGTGCTCGGCCAGGCAGGGTGGAGTGAGTTATGGGTCGGTGGCTGGTGGGGTGTTGTATTCTTTTCACTTGCTGTTTGCTGTATCATTATTATTTGTAGTAGTAAATGGCAGTAGGGGTTTTGTGTTATGCCTTAGCAATTAAACCGTTCTTATCTCAATCCGTGGGGACTACATTCTTTGGATTCTCCTTCCTAACTCTCCGGGAGTTAGGGGACTTGGTTTAAACCACGACACTGGCATGTCTCATGCAGGACAGTCAGATACTTGGACACAAGGAACTCAGTCCTGGGAAGGGGCCTGTGCCTGGACTAAGCCCTCTTAGATCAGCATTGTCCATGTTCTCTTTATTTTCCCCGTGTTCTTACAGGTTTTTTTTAAAGTCCTTGATGTTAGGGAAGTGTTTCTTTAGGAGGGTACTCTACAGGTCTTTTGCATAAAGCTATTAGGTTGCACAGAAGTTCATAGGGTGCGGTAGCTAAGGGTTATTGCGCAGAACACTGAGCACTTTTTGACTGATTTCTGAACAGCACATGATACTAAAGGTAAAATAAATTATTCCAGTACACTTTCAAGAGAAAAAAACAACAATTCACTTGTTTGAAAGTGTGAGGAAATAGTCAGAGTTAAATTTGAGCTTCATTCCATAACTGTAAATAATGATCACTGATAAGAAGCGTGAAAACTTGTTCTTAAGTATTCTGTTGATTTACATTTCCTTTTGTTAATTCAGAAGACAATTTTGAGATGATATCAGAGATGTTTGAATAGTGGTTGTCTACAAAAGAATATGACAGTTGTGAACAAAATGGTTCCTTCTCTTTTCCTTAGGATAAAAAAAAATTGAAGATAAAAAGACCATGAAATATCTTAGATTAAAATGCATATAATATTATAAGTTTTACAGACTGGGAGGACTTACAAGTCAATGATTGTTATGACTGTTAGCACTAAAGCAAGTAACTGAGCCTTTTAAAAGTAGATAAAATAACAATCATTAGAGGAAAGAGCACGTAATGAAGGAACAAGCATCGAAGTGGCTCATTTAGGCTGATAATGGCTTTTTCTTTTAACTGGAATTCTCCAGTCATATTTCAGCCCAAACCTCTAACTGGAAACATCGTAACTCAGTTTTGGAGAGTGTGTTTAAATAAAAAAAAGTCCCTAAAGATGCTGAATACACCCTTAACAAACAATTGGAACTTACCTAGCAGAGAAATCAACAAGTAAAGCTCAAAAGGAAAAACATTGTCTGAAACTAGCGATGCTATGAAATATCCATAGATTTGCAGTGAAGTATTTGAGTCTGAAAAATAAATGGATGCACTGTCAGTTTGAAAACAATAGCAAATACCACAACTCAGTTTGATTCCTGGCATTGAAAAAAGCTGAAAGAATCCAGTGGACTGCAACACTTTGCAGAAGCCATCATAACATGCACAGCAGGGATGGAGAGGACAGTAACAGCATCTCTAGATGAATTCCTTGTGAAGTCATTGGACAGTACTTCAGGAGAAGGTGAACAGACCTGAAGTAAACAGGTTATTTAATCATTTTCAGTCGGGCAAAGTTAGGTAAGCAAGTCTGATATCTGAAGCAGAAGTAACAAAAATGAAAGAGCAGTAGGAAATCAAGATGAGAGAAGGAACTACAACTTATATCGGCTAGCTCTAGGACTTTCCCTCTTGGGTGAAATTGTAAAGTGAAATACTATTTGTTTTGTGGTTTGTAACATGCAAAGGGGAATTCAGAAAGTCAAGCTGTTTGTATTTGTTATCCATTGAGATTAATAAAAAATTTATCATGTCTTAGAATCATAGAATCATAGAATAGTCAGGGTTGGAAAGGAGCTTAAGATCATCTAGTTCCAACCTCCCTGCCATGGGCAGGGACACCTCTATCCATTCTTGATAAGTCCTTTTAAATTTATGATTTGCTTGTTTCTCAATTACCCCTTAGAGTTAAGGAAAAAAAAAAAAGGTAATTTACTTCTGCATAGCAATGCAGTGACTAACTAATCAACCCCCTTATAAAAAAACATTTTCTGATCAGTTTTCCACTGGGTACATTTATCCCATACACCTTTGGGAGTGTAGCTATTTTTTGCCCTCTTTTGCAGGATTCTACATTATTTGCCAGAAGCTCCTGTTTCACAAATGCAATTTCATGTTATTCCACAGGGACACTGAAAACTGAGCCAAGAAATACTACAAATGACTCAAATTCAAACTGGAGGCAAATAAAGTCTCTACTGCTCTACTGCTGCAGCTGCTAGTATACATTTTTTTTTCTGTCATTGCCACCTGTGTAAATTGTTTGTGGCTTTACTGAATTCAGTTTAAATTTGCTGGAATTACAGCAGTGCAACAGAAAATCTGTTATCCTCCACTTAACACAGTTTGAACTTTAATTTCTATGAAGTAAAATATTTTTAACTCTCTCAGAAATCTTGGGGGGGGGGGGGCTAAAGACCTGTGAAAAACTAAAAATCACAAGCATCACAGCTAGAGGTAACAAGTGTAGAGCTGCATACTGCAGTCAGTTCACATCCAGAGATGATAAGGTTCCTAAGTCTTCAAATACATTGCAGGCTCCTTACAGACTGAAGAAAAATAGATCTATCTTCCTTTTGGAAGAATGAAACTTTTATCTAAGCCATGACTGCTTCTGTACTCACTTCTGTCCCATGATATATGTGAATTAGTTTTCCTCACTTTATCAAAGCTGCCTTGCAGCAACCATGGGGTATTGGTGTGCTAGTAGCTTCATGCTAGCTAACCTCATTTGTTTCCTGACCCTTTGAGTAGTCAACCCCTTAATTACTCTGTATGACATGTCTTCTTATGAGCAGTTCAAGAGCCATGCTGGAAAGTTTAGTTTTGGACCACATGTCACCATACAAACAGCTATGCTCTTAGTTCACAGCAGACTGCAGTAAGTTACTAAGCAGCACCAATTTAAGAGACACCCTGGGCTTGCTGTGTATCAACCTCGTGCCAGTGCTCAGTCAATAGCTGTCTTTATTGTTACAGGGGAGAAATCAAGCAGTGTTAAGGAAAGCCACAGAGCATTCTGCATGGATTTTTAAATCCGCGATGTGTTGTTTAGATGAATGATAACCTCAGTTTGTGCAACCCACTCATCAATAGTATCAGAGAATAAAGGTGCTGTCTTAAATACAAATCTGTATGTATAAGACAACAGAAGCCTTAGGAAAGAGTCTCACCCTTGGTGGAGATCCAGTGAGCTGGAACTCGAAGGCTAGCTATTTTCCATTCCCCCGTAATTTGATGAATTACAATGTCATTTAGCAGCATACAGATTTATGAATTGTTGGAGTCACTCATCTACTGCTATTAATTTGTATCAATAAGTGAAATGTCCATGCACCTCTCAGCCCTAGAACACAGAGAACCTTGAAATAATAATGATACCCCAAGCTACACTTTCAGTGAGAGCTGGGGATGAGGTGTCCATCGTTTGTCACTGATGACATACTGACTGTGTAAATCCAATGCAACTATAAGGGTGCCTTAGCAACAGCAGGCTCTTTCCTGTTTTCTGCAAGCCGAAGCAGCCTGGGAAGTAAGACATGTAGGAGAGCAAAGCAGGAGAGCTTAAAGTATCCTGTCTGAGTGACATCCCATGACTCTGGTAAGGTGACGCTGGCTCATTTCTCAGCTCTGTTACATGAAGCCAGTTATACACTGATGCTGACCTCCAAATTGTTAGTACCTGGTATCCCTTGTTTGCATTTTCATAAGACTACAATACCCAGGTGCAGTATTTTCTCTGAATTACATTATCCTTCCTCCCTGTACCACACTTTCAGACATTATTTATCTTTCAGGTTTTCACTTCAGTTTGTTATCACTGCATCATATCACTCTGCAAAAGCACTCTTTTTTCAAGATTCATCCACATTCCCTAGGTAGCTCCCCACCAGACACACACTGGCATGAACTGCTTAATTTCTTAATATTGGGAACAAGTTCTTGAGAAAGACGGCAAAGGACAAACATACAATAAAACAGAGGTGACTGATTTATGATTTGAGTAGAAACAACAAGCACTGAAATGATCATGCATCAGATATCCTGAGGTTATCTCATTCTGCCATCACCTGTGGTTTGACAATTGCAGCTCAGAACAGAACATGTTTGCTTCTCAGAAACTATCACATTTTCCTGTCTCACTCCTCTCAAAGAAAATATTGCTTTAGGGGAAAGTGATACTACAATGTGACAAATCAGGAAGGGATTGGACAAGACTTTGTCATTTGTTGGTTAAGACTCAATGAACTAGAGTGATTCTGCAAAGCCATTTCTGCTTATTCTGTGTGGTGATTCTTTCCTCTGAGTTGTTTTATTCTGAGCATTTAAATGTACCTAAACTATGTAAAAAACAGATTTCCTGTCCAGTGAAATTTCCTACAATTATATAGAAAGAATTCTCATTTAGTGCAGAGCATCACAGGATTTCAGGCATATTTATGAACCACCAAGGAACAGCTCATTTTCTTAGACTGAAAATTTGCTCTGAAGTGTTATTCTTCCTCATGCTTCTGATCTGACAAATACTGAAGTCTGTACCTAAAATGCAGAGTTACAATAGACAACTAAAATTTAACTTACTAGTAACATCAGAATTTTATACATTGTCATGTGAGTAAAAGTTGAATTTGCATCCCTTTTGTCACATCTCTCTTCTGTTCCACTCTCTGGAAAAACAAAAACAGAAGAAAAACTATTAGGTACTTCTCAGCAGAAAAGGTTAAGTATTGCAGAATTTGAACTTGCAAAATAGTATTTGCCTCAGTAACCTAATGTTTGTTATTATTGCACAAAGAAACCAAAAAAGTTACCTCTGATCAGAAAAAGCTAACACTCAGGAGCTGTAATTCTCCAAAAGGAGAGCATAGCACCAGGGAAATTCTCAGATTTAAAATCATAAATTCTTTTGGACCATGAAGAAAACTGGGAAACACTGATTTTTTTTAGCAAACCAATATGTTTCAGGAGAGCTTATTTCTGTTAAAACAATGCTATTTCACTCTGTGACGTTCCTTGAAATTTTACTTTGATATAAGGCCAAAGGTTTTGGCCCTACGTCATACATCTGCTATTGATCTTATTATAGAATGTAGTGTGATTAAAAATAAATATTTTATTTAGGATACTGAAGATACAACTGAAAGTCTTCTATATTTATTATTATTATTATTATTTTACATGGTAGCTACTCACAAGTTATCACAGAAAAAAACTTACATAAATACAGACAAAAACTTAGAATTTGTCAAATGACTAGCAGATTAAACTTAAAACAACATTAGATATAAGTTATGGCACACTTTTTACCATAAGAAAACACAAGAGCTCCTAAGAGTTTTCATTGGAGGACAATGATTTCAAGACTCCATGTATTGTGTTGTGGCTTACCCAAGATTTTGGGTACATACTAAGGTCTGCTGCAGAGTAGCAGCATGGCAATACACTATGGCAATACGCTAACTGTGTTAGGTGTCAAGGTCTGTGATCTGTAAGAGGTTTATCTATGTTAAGAGCTATTTCCACTCGTCCTGGGCTGCAGATTCATTCTTCCGACATGATTACTTTGTCTCTTTTTTTTTTCTATACTAATGGTATTTCTTTACCTTCTAGGAAGAAATCAGTGAACTTTGAGCAGTTGATGTTATCCACCTGGACTTGTACAAAGCGTTCAACATTGTCCCACACGACATCCTTGTCTCTAAATTGGAGAGGCATCAATTTGATAGGTGGAACACTCAGTGGATAAAGGGCTGCCTGGATGACCGCACGCAAAGAGTTGTGGTCAATGGCTCAGTGTCCAGCTGGAAACCAGTAATGAGTGGTGTCCCACAGATCATCTAGTTCCAACCCGCCTGCTATGGGCAGGGACACCTCACAATAAACCAAGGCTTCATCCAACCTGGCCTTGAACACTGCCAGGGATGGCGCATTCACAGCCTCCCTGGGCAACTCATTCCAGTGCCTCACCACCCTAACAGGAAAGAATTTCTTCCTTAGATCCAATCTAAACTTCCCCTGTTTAAGTATTAACCCATTACCCCTTGTCCTGTCCCTACAGTCCCTAATTAAGAGTCTCTCCTCAACATCCATATAGTCCCTCTTCAGATACTGGAAGGCTGCTATGAGGTCTCCACGCAGCCTTCTCTTCTCCAGGCTCAACAGCCCCAACTTTCTCAGCCTGTCTTTATATGGGAGGTGCTCCAGTCCCCTGATCATCCTCGTGGCCCTCCTTTGCACTTGTTCTAACAGTTCCATGTCCTTTTCATGTTGCGGACACCAGAAATGCACACAATACTGGAAGAGAGGTCTCATGAGAGCAGAGTAGAGGGGCAGGATTACCTCCTTTGACCTGCTGGTCATGCTCCTTTTGATGCAGCCCAGAATACAGTTGGCTTTCTGGCCTTTAAGTGCACACTGAAGCCAGCTCATGTTCCTTTTCTCATCGACCAACACCCCCAAGTCCTTCTCCGCAGGGCTGCTCTGAATCTCTTCTCTGCCCAACCTGTAGCTGTGCCTGGGATTGCTCCTACCCTGGTGTAGGATCTTGCACTTGTCATGGATAAACTTCATGAGGTTGGCCTCACAACCCACCTCACAAGCATGTTACATCTCTTTGGCTGGCATTCCTTCCCTCCAGCGTATCAGCTGAACCACACAGCTTGGTGTTATAGGCAGACTTGTTGAGGGCACACTCAATCCCATTGTCCATGTCACTGACAAAGATGTTGAACAAGACCGGTCCCAACTTCTGCCCCTGAGGGACACCACTTCTGCGTGCAGCCATCCAGCCAGTTCTTTATCCACCAAGTGATCCACCTATCAAATTGATGTCTCTCCAATTTAGAGACAAAGATGTCATGTGGGACAGTGTTGAACATTTTGCACAAGTCCAGGGAGATGACATCAACTGCTCTACCCCTGTCCATCAGTTCTGTAGCCCCATCATAGAAGGCCACCAAATTGGTCAAGCAGGATTTCCCCTTAGTGAAGCCATGCTGGCTGTCACCAAGCACCTTGTTGTTTTAAATGTCAAGACTCCTTCTATAGCCATGTGAGACACTGACAGCTCCTGCATTCATCCTATCACCTGGTCATCAAATACACTCCAGATCCCAAAGGAAACATAAGGATTTGGACCAACGGTTGAGAAGTATCTGAAGGGGTGCTATAGGGATGCTGGGGAGGGCTCTTCATTAGGGACTGTAGTGACAGGACAAGGGGTAAAGGGTTAAAACTTAAACAGGGGAAATTTAGTTTGAATATAAGGAAGAAGTTCTTTACTGTTAGGGTGGTGAGGCACTGGAATGGGTTATCCAGGGAGGTTGTGAGTGTTCCATCCCTGGCAGTGTTCAAGGCCAGGTTGGATGAATCCTTGGTTTAGTGTGAGGTGTCCCTGCCCATGGCAGGGGGGTTGGAACTAGATGATCTTGAGGTCCTTTCCAACCCTAACTATTCTATGATTCTATGTATATAATAGCCAACTTTTCCTTGTTGGATTTGTTTGTCTTCTATTTTAACAAATATGCTTAAGAAAATGCACAGGTGTTAAGCTATTGGTTGACTAGAAGCTTGCATGAGACTTTAGTTTATTTTCAGACTAGGAGAACAACAAAAGCTCCTTTAGATATGAAGACATGCTCACAAGCAGTTTGTCTGCTAGTTCTTGTATTTTTGGCCCAATCTCAGGCTCCACAGCAAAGTTTAGATGCAGTGATCCCTTTGTGAGCTACATGTCTCCTTAAATGTTTGGTTGGGTGTTTATTGAGCAACCATTCTAGAGTTCAGCTCCATGTTAATTGCTTTCCTGTTTCGTAATCTAAACCCCTAGAGGAGAGTAAGCAGGGTCTGCTTAGGCAAACATCACTGATTATATCAGAACATGCAACATGTCAAGCTCAGCACCAGTGTGCACTCCATATCCATGGAATTGCTTGCTGTTATTGCCTGACAGGAGGTGCTTCTGGATCATGGTTTCTCCTTTAAGATCCATAGCACATACGTTTCATACTGGCCTTTGGCCAGGAGAAAATACTGACCCATGACTCATTAAGTCAGAAATGCAGAGTAGCCTCATCTAAGAGTAGTATCCCATGTCTTATTTAGGTTTATGGTGTAAGATAAATCAATTCTTTGGGGTTGTTAGGTTGTGTGCTTTCATTCTGACACAGAAGGTGACCAAGAAGCAGACAGTGGCTCAGACATTGTCTCATCGGCATCCTCTCGAGTCTGAGGTGGAAGGAACACTCCTCTCAGAAACACAGCCATTCCTAAGGGGACTGCCTCCTATCCAGACAGGAAGATAAGAAGACAAGTTCTGCAGAAAGCATGTTTTTCCTGTGTATAACATAAGTAGAATATACAGTCCAAGAAGGGCATATATTTCTTCATTTGTGTGGGTAATTTAACCTGCAAGTCACTCCTTTTCTTCTATTAGAATAGCTGGTAACTACTACTCTAATGGATGTTTTTCTTTTATGATGCCATCATTTGTGTTTCACATTTCTTTAAAAATAAAAGGTTTAAGAAACATAAATTTGTGGTAATAAGTATGCTATTTATTCTTTTCTGCTTGGAAAATCCATGAATTCATGACTTTCCACCTGCTTCTCTAATCTCTAACCGCAAATGACTTAACGCATTTAGAATTGGTTTAATTACTGCAGAAACTGAGAAAAAAAAAAGGTTAACGATAGACCTCAGGCTGAAATTTCTTTCAGTGCTTTTAAACTGATTTTCTATTCCATTTTTCCTCACACATTTTGTTTCTGCTTCAGCTTTATAATTATGGGGCTTTTTGCAAGGCATAAATAAAAGCTCTTAGTATACATGGGAACGACTGTGTGTGAATATAACTGACATTCAAGGGTTTTAACATTTTCTTTCTTTTTGAAGTGCCAGTTCAAAAACATATCATCATACAGTTTACCACAATTAAATGCCTGTACTAAGGTCTGATTGCAGTGGATTAACAAAACTTCTAACCAGAGCTGAACCATGGCCTTCTTCCTTTTGCATGCTGTGCTCACCTATGTTCCTACACAGTCAAGTCTCATTTCTCAGCTTTTTAACTTACATGAGCACTGAAATTAACTTTAGAAACCATACTAACAGACAAAGTCTAGTCAGGCTTGTTTCATTTTTTTCTTTATTGAATTGAACCTCAAAATTGGCAGTTGCATAAGAATACGTGACTAGACTGTCAGTGTGGAAGCCTGTTTGGTATGCACCTCACATCTTCTCCAAGCTTTCTATCACTTAGTGCTGACAGTGTGAATGGATGCAAAGATTTACTGACTGACACTGCAAAATTGCCATTGTCAGGAGAGGCAGACACCCTAACGATGTGCAGAGTTGCTGAACCTAAAAGGCAGAAAGAAGGGAGAAACAGAGAGACATTGTTTCCATGGCTACACAATAATACTTTTTTCATGTCTCTTCTTCTTACTGCCTTGCCATCTGTGTCCATTCTGCAGATAGCAGTTGATTGTCTCATTAAAATATTTAATTACTCCCAAGTTATTAATTAGTGAAGGTTCAAATAGGATTGTGTCTTGCTGTAAACATTATTCATAAAATAATCTTGAAAAATATTATATAAAGCAAATAGTGCTCTGTACCTAATTTAACCCTGTGTATATCAACACACCTTGGGGTCTATTACAATACAATGTCTCAGCAGTGAGTTGTCTGCCTCAGACAGCTGCTCATTACAACAAGGCACTGAAAAATGGAAGCTCTTGGGCTGTACCTCTAAGCATCTGATAGTAATATTACTGACATCTGAAATACAGAAATAATAAGATTAAAGTAATGCACTTATTTAAGTCTCTACTCTCAACACAACTCATACTGTTCATTTCCAAGTTTTATGAGTATTATATAGCCCCCCAAAACAGTAGGTGTCAGTGTTCATACTCAGGAGAAGGTAGGTAACTTCCAAGAATATTGAAATCTGCCTTTCAGGAGAACCTCTTCTTTCCCACATACTCCTGAGTGGTAAAACCAAGTTGAGGTATGTAAATTGCTTGAACTGACTTAAGACATATACCTTCCAAAACCATTCAGCAACCTCTTACTCACAGTCACTATTGGCTCTCTTACTATAAGCAGTACTGTGGCAACTATGTGCTTGCAGAACCAATACTATGAAAAGGAGCAGTGGATTACTGAATATAAATATGAGGAGCAGGTAAAACATCTTTACATTTTGAAGGTGAAGGTGATTCATATAGAGATTTTACCTTTTGTGGAATTCTTTGCAGAGAAGTCCTTTTACAGGATTCAAAGGATTTGAGTATGTTTATCAGTATCTTCCACATTATTCTGTATTTGTTTAGTTGCAGTCCTTTGAAGGCAACAGCATTCATTCCACTGACCTCAGTAGTTCAGGAAGGATATAACTAAAGATTGTAAATAAAACAGTACAGGTAGAGTTAAATAATTTGCAGTGCATATATACTTTCTTTCCTATTAAGTGGATCTATACGAAATGACTTATTTCCAGAAATTTAAAAGCATAAGGATGTTTGTACATTAAAGACAGAAACCAGCTTTAGGATTTGAAAATGTCAAGTTGTAAAATAACTAAAAGAGCTAGAGATTATGCATGAATTTACAGCACAATTTCCTTTAATGCCACTAGAAAATTCTCCTGTGATAAGAGCCAGAGACCTGCAGTTTTGCTACAAGATATGATTAATCTTTAATGAAGATATTTGTGGAACAGAAATACAAGTGTTTCCCAATAGCTGCAGACATAAGACTCGCTATTTATTTCCCTGCTGAGCAAAATCAACTTTTTCAGGCCTGATTCTGCAACTCTTGCTGGTACTGTGTAGGTCTTTCGCTCAAGTGAATCATCTCTGCATACAGTGAATCATCTTCTATGAAAGGTGCAGAAGGGTTTCTTTGTTCTCCCCTCTCTAAGTTGATAAAGAGATGAATAATTGCTGAATAGATGTCCAAAAAGACCATCATGTACTCTAAGCCCCACCATGCTTCTATGGCACTGTACATATTCAACAAAATCTGTCTCTGAATTTCCAAGTGCAAAGATGATGACACCCTGCAGTGATCCCTGCCTCCCTTTGATTAGGCAACAAATCATAAACACAGTGTGCATTTGTCAGCTGGTGTAGCATTTATATACATAATTTGTAGATTAACATTCAGGTTCGTGAAGACATATGGTGTGATATTGTGAGTTTTGCTACGCAGCTTTATGAGCAGGAAGTCCATGGGAGTAACAGTGAAATTGGCTTCTGACTGGAATCAGCTCCTTAGATAAAATAAGGCTTTGGAGTTGACCCAAGAAGCCTCATGATTCTACACTACTCATTTCCCAGGTACACCTAAAACATTAAAGCTTGTTTCCATCTTCACAAACAGCATGAAACAAATCTTATTTTAACATCATATGGATGATTTAATTAGATGAGCTATAAAATACAATAGAAAGCATTAAATCTTTTCATGTTTTCAGCAGAATTTTCAGAAGTTCTTAAGAGAATAAGAAACCTTACTGTCAGGGTCATTTCATTTTGCTTTAATCACCTTAAAATTAGGTGTCTGGTTTAAGGTATTTTTCATCTGGGTGCTTTGAACCCAAATCATGCTTTGGAAGACCCCTCACACTTTCCTAGACAGCAGGTGAAACATGTTAAGACAGGTAAAGTTAACTCATGCATTCAGTTCCATTTAAGAAAACTCTTATCCTTGACCCTATTGATATATTCCATAATACCAACCACTACAGTGAAGATCTGCAAATCCCCAGAACTCAAATTAGTCTTAAGATTTTTCTTGAAGACAAGTTCAAAATATGTTATCCAAGACTGAATGAATTGTTAGCATTTCCTGCAAATAATTCAGGCATGTGGCATGCTCAGGTGATTTGTTCCTCTTCAATATTCTGGTTTTGTCCAGAGCATTTTTTCCTTCTAGGAAAGTAGTCAGTTCCTGAAAGAAAGATATATCTAACAATCCAAAGATTAATGAGACTAGCAGAATTTAACAAAACAACCCGTATAAAAGAAGTATGTTCAACATATTCCACACATGCTTACAGTTGTAACTGAAAAAAATAGACATCTGAGTAAATTTCCTTCATAGAAAACCATGTACAGTCTACATTTGGGATACAGATGTCAGAGCAAAAATCTGATCTACATTTCCAGCCTGAAGAAGCTACTTGTCTCCCTGTTGAAGTGAAGAGCCTAAAGAGACATACATTAACCAAGAAACTAACCCTTATCTGCTTATTATTTTGTATGTACTTCAGATGAATAGTCTGGATGGAAAACCAAATGAAACGAAATGAAACAACCTCCCCATCCCCCCCCCCCACAAAAAAAATACAACCAACAAAAAAAACAACCAACCAACCAAACAAAAACAACAAACCAAGAACAGAAAGGAGTAAACCTCTTGAAGGGTTGAACTGTAAATGTCTTTACTGATTAAGTTGGGTTTTTTTCTTTTTAAAGACTATCATCCAGTCCATTGCTAACTTGGTTTCTGCACTGCAGTACTGAAAAGCTCCTGCACTGCTGATGCCTTAAAATAGGTCTGTGAGTCTCATTATCATCACTCCCAAGTAATTATGTAAAATATTTCACGAATAAAAGAATGGCTTTGTGAATCAAAGCCCTTAAGAAAATCAGTGCATATTAGAAAGGCAGAAGTGATAGCAGTATCTAAGGAAAAGAAAGCTTTGTTTAGCATCTTCACAGATGAAAGTTAGTAGACATATCTAGTATAAACCTAGCTCTAACAAAGTCTGCTTTGTTAGCTTTGGAGAACTTGTTTCACTACTATGTAATATTAATTCTGCAGTTTACCACTTGTACTGTCTGTGTTGAGAATTTTTCCCTTTATTCCCCTGTCACAATGACCAGTGTGTGAACCATCACAAAACTGATAATCCGATAGTATTCAAACACTATAGTTTATGCTTAGAGTATTAATATTGGAGGATGTAACAACCTTCTCCCTTTGGGTGAAGATTTTTCTTGGCAGCTGTCAGGCTAAAACTAAAAGAACTGATTTTTAACACATTCTTTCTTTTTAGAGGTCTTTTTAATCTTCCTGCTCCCCATGTCTCACAGCCTTTTTTCTGTAAATGAATTAGACTTCAATACTCTTGCATGCCATAAGTCTTACTTAGGTTCAATTTACTCTAAGGAATTAAGTCCAAACATGTTGGAATTTGAGCAAGTATGCACTCAGTTTTGGATTTCAAATAATGAGGCTGGGAACACTGAATACTCTGATCTGGATTCCATCCATAATAGATTCAGAATGAAAGTAAGCAAACTCAAAGAGACTTACTGTTGAGTCACACCATCATTGCTACTGGTATTTTTCAGCCTGTGTGTTGCAAAACCTGAGATTCCTTCAGGATCATGACTCATTCCTTAAAACATGATTATTAGAATGGCCTGATTTAGACTAAAGTTCTACCCTGATTCCAAAAGTTGACTAAGGCAGACTCATGCAGAGTATAAACACAAAACAAACACATAGCGTACCTATCCCTAACATATTCCCAGTCTCTGCTTTACAGCATAAAACTTTAAAAAATGGAGGTGGTTTCTATGCACTTAGCAAACCAAATGGATTTCTCTTCTATGAAATTACTCTACCTCCTTTAGAACACACGAAAACTGTTGGAATCTCTATTCTTATTTATATTTGGAAAATCTGGACTACATTTCATCCCTATCTCAGGTCCTTTGAGGCAGAAACAGTTAAAATTATAATTTAAAATAACCACTTTCACGCTCTTTCAACTCTGTTGCCAATTTGGATAGATTGCACCATAGATACAAATAAAATGTTTATTGGAGATTTGGATAAATTGCACCATAGACACAAATGAAGATAAACTTACTTAAATTAGAAAGCTAATCATAGCTGTGCAGCTATGGCCACACCAACTTCAGCATATGCTGTAAAATACAGCCATGAGTTCATAGGATCATGAGATCACTCAGGTGGGCAAGGACCTTGGGAGGACTATAGTCCAACTACCTTCTCAAAGCAGGGTCAACTACAGCGTTAAAGGAGGTTGCTCATGGTTTCAACCCCACTCCAAAGGTGGGGATGCCATAACCTCTCTGGGCAAGCTGATCCACTGCTTGGTTTTCCTTCAGGGCAAGGAGTTTTCACTTTTTACACTATTTTTTAAGTATGAACCCCTCCTTGTTCAGTTTTTGCCCATTGCTTTATGGTCTCCAGCTGGCATGTGACCCTGAAACTATATTATATGGCTTTGACGTGAAACATAATAGTTTTTCACTATGCAACATAATAAGAGTTTGCTTACTACAAACTGGATAATTTAAAAAAAAAGTAGTAATTCTGCATTTATGAATATTTAATTTCTTTAAAACATTTAATAAGTTTATTAATTTTTCATCCTAAAGATTTTTAAAAAAAAACCCAGTAAATCTATTTTTTACTTTGGGTTTCAAATCCAGTTCTGGTCACTTTTAAAGCCACAGTCATGGAAAACAAAAAGGCTTATTTCATCTTAACTAGAACCTGCCACCAAAATAGCATACTCATCTCCTCAGAAAATATTTTGCTTTAATTTTCCCTTCATACAATAGAAAAAAAGGCTGGGTTAAATAGGGCTTTGAGCAATCTGGTCTAGTGGGTGTCCCATGATCTTCAAGGTCCCTTCCAAATCAAACCATTCTATAAATCTATGAAATGAAGTTAAAAAGACTAATTGCATTTTGTTTGTGAAATGTAAGATGCGTGGGCCTCATGATTATTTGCATACTGTGCAGATGCCAGCAAGGCTAGCTCCAGACACACACAAAGGTAGCACTCATCTTGATCAGCAGGCTATGATGCATACCAAAATATAGGGCTGCAGTGTTCCCAAGCTCAGGCTAACTATTGCTCTCTAGAGCTGAGGTAAGAGCTAGTGATATCCCACAGGAATAGTCACTGCCTCTCTCTCCCAGCTGACCCACCAAAAGGAAGAAATAAGCCTCTCCAGGACCTTTCTCCCTCCCACAGCTCTACTCCTCCCACCTTCTGTGTTACTCCTCCTCTTTAGTTTCTGTGGGAAGAACGCCTAGCTCTTATAAGGCCCTGAGTCCTCAACCCTGGAGCAGCATGATTCGGTCTTGCAAGATTCAGTTTTTCTTGCAGAGCTGACAGCAGTGAGCCAGCCCTGTATGTAGGTCATGGCTTTTCCCTCTGTATATTTATGTTCCTGACCTTAAGGTAACCTGACGAAATTGTTTGGATATGTAGAGGACTGATGTTTCTTTTAAGAAAGGAGAGCAGATATAGAATACCAACTTAAAATGAAATATGTCAGCTCAGGGTCTTAGACAAATCTGAAGCAGAAATTAAGATGGCATTACTTCTTTAAGAACAGCAGTCAAACTAAAATTCAGTCTGAATTTAAAGACACAAACTCTCACATTTTAGTAGTGCCTGTTTAAGGATCATTGCTCACCTTCTTTGAGAGCTTAATATTTGTCTTGATTTCTTACCTACATCTTGCTTAATATGACAGTTGCCTTAAATAACAAAGCTGTGAACTGGGAGGTCTTCAAGTATTGAAGAGTATACCACTTAATGCTGGTTGCTGAATAGTTAGAAAACAAGCATATGCTGTTTAATAGGGGGGAATGCATATATATATATATATATATATACACATATGCATATATAATGTCTTGCAATACATAGTTTTATATATATGCAAGATTATATAAATTATACACAAAATTAACATAGTAGTAGAAAAAAACTTCAGAAGAGATGTCAGCTTGCCATCCCTTGCTATCTTCACAGCAAAATCAAATCCTTCTTGGGGTGGTGTATTTTTTAAAAACTGGGATTGTGGCATTTCATGACACGGACTCAAGTTGATGCAGAGACTCAAATCCAGCTTCATTACATCCAAGCCCTTTTTATCCCCCTCTTCAGTACTTTCCCAACCTGCACATACATACAACATTCAATCTCATTGGCCCCTGTAAAACTCTCCAATCACAATGCTGCAGACCCTCTCACAACCCCCACATCCTCTGGCCTTCAACTCACCACCCCAGGTCTTGTCAAAGCACCAATGCTTCAGAGCTCATTCCCAAACTGTTCTTCATGAAAATCTTCTGTTCTTCATACAGATCTTACAGCCTCCACTCCCCATATGGGATAATCAATCTGGAGAAGCAGAAATTAGGCAAAACCTAAGAGCTTCCAGTATTTGACCTTCATTGGACTCCTTTTGTTCTTCCACTTTGTGAATCTGCACAGGACAGATAGATTTCATACTCAGTGGTAACATTCTACAGTGGTCCTTAATTAGACTTTAGTCATGTAATTGGAAGTGAAAGCATCCAGAAGAGGTGGGTACCAGCATAAAAATTCATAATACCACCTTGCCTAGGCTGGGTTGAGCATCTTTCCTTCGGATGGCACAGGAAACAGGCATACAGTGAATGAAGGATTGTTAGGGGACCAGGAGGGACTCCAAGGTGCTACTGCAAGGTGGGTTTCTCACTTGCATGTTCCTGGGTGTTACAGGGAGCATCGTGGGCACTGTAGCTCTCATGTCTTTTGTGGGAGGGGGCTACAAGTAGGGACTGCCCAGAGGGGTGCATGAGCCTGAAACCCATGTGGCCTGGCAGTTTTCACACACATGATGCCTGTGTGTGATTAAAATTCTGGGAGCTTTATTACAAGAGGTATTTCAAAACCTGCAGCTGTTTGTTCATGTCATGCATCGAGATTTACCTGTTTTATTGCCAAAGCATACCCTGAATGCATGGTTCAATAATTGTCAGTTAATTATGCTACTAATAAATAAATAAACTTCCTGTTCTGGTCTGATTGTAAGTCTACGAGACAAGAATTTGCTATGCACAACACTCATGCGTGTGTCTGTGAGTGGCACACAGCTGTGTAGGTCCTATGAGTACAACACACAAATGTGTGTCCAAGCAACATACACTGTCTAAACATTTGGATATCTTTTACCACATACATGCAGGAAAAGATGCTAAGACCTGCCATATATTTCACATAATTGTAAAAATAAGGTATTAGATGGAAGCATGTGAGTGGATAATGAAGATAACTCCAAAGAAAAAAAATCCTGATGGGAAGGAATTTTAAAATGGATGACTAACCTCAAACAAAACCACCTTGAAGTACACTTAAGTGGTATTGTGGTACCACAGTATTTAGTGTTATTCAATTGTGCTGAAGGACAACTTTCCATAGGAAGTATGCTTAAAATGTAGAACTAGTGCACTTCTCTTTTTGCTCCGTACAAAGTGACTTTCTTTCATTATCCTCCCACGCTCCATTTAAAATAGGCCCATGAGTTATAAAGCTTCTAAATAGCTAGATTAGGTATTTTTAAAGATCATAGTGACATCTGAAAACAGTCCCTTAACATTTTTTAATGTTACAAGAGCTTAAAATACTACATTAGAATAGGAAAATAACATAATTAAGACTTTCAGGAGAGTCACCTGTGAAATAAGCACAGAGCTACAGACTTTTGTATGGATTTTTAGTATTATAAAACTGAGTGAAAAAAATATCAAAGGTCATTTTCAGTAATTGCAGGTTTAAGTTGAAAAAAATCTCACTGTAGCTTAATGAAGGTCTAAAGAAAAAAAAGAATTCGGTGTTTTTTGGGTCTCTGCTAAGGACAGAGAGAAAGAAATACAGAAGGCAAAAAAAAAAAAAAAGGAAAAAACACACTACATTATTATTTCACATAGCTTCCTTTGTCTTTCCTGAAATGCTTTACACAAACCAGTAATACAGTTTCAGAGATATCAAATAAAAAATCTATAAGGTATCTTTTTTTCCAAAGCAATTTGAAATGGGAAAAGATTCTCCCTCATCAGTCTTTAGTCCATTAGTTTATTCAAACATATGCTTCACTTCAAAATTAAAAAAACCCCATCAGTTTCCTAGGTCTACCTTAGCACAGTGTTTAATTTAAACCTCTGTCTCTAAAAAAATTAATCTAAGCTCTTAAAAATTAAGCAGATTGTTAGGGACTGCCTTGGTTAAATATGTAATCTCTTGTTTGGTGCTGCAGAAGCAGTATGCAAGAAATACCTAATGTTCTCTGGAGATTGTAAGGTTTATCTCACACTGTAGCTAGTGTTAAAATGAGGGTTCTGTTCCTATTACACCAAGCTAAATCCAGGTCTGTGTTTCAGCTCTACAGGTTTAAGGTTCACCTGTTACCTTCAGCCCAAATACTGACTGTAACACTGACGACTATCCCATATCTGTAGGACATAATTAATGGTTTGGAAATTTTCTCTAGACATCAGTAATTGCTGAAGTGTCTGAGTAGAAAACATGTGTTCCTATTTCCATGAACAGAAAGCATCGAGAAAAGGAATTCTAGTACCTAACAAGAAAGGAGGGATACAATTCTTCAGTAGCACACTGGAGAAAATATGCTCTAAAAAAAATCAAGATTAATCAGATTTTTTTTCTAATACTTTAATCCTACATTCTTTGATGTGTACTGTATTTAACTGTGAAAACAATAAATGATATTACTATTTTAAAAACAAATAAAAATATGATTTTTTTTTTCTCCCCTAAGCCAAGAAGATGGAGAAGCTTTTAAAGTGCTGTTGGAGCAATGAAAATTACCCTGTGACAAATCTGACTAGATTTTTATACCATGAGTAGTATGGCAAATTAAGTAGTACTACAAATTACTGTGATTATTATATAAATGAATTTCATCCTGTATTTGTTTTAGACTATTTTTAAACCTTATACATATGCTAATTATTTAGATCTGAAATTTCTAAAGGAACATAGAGAAGTGAAAGAAACAGGCTCCTGTAATTTTCCTACAGATACATGAGCTGAACAGTTATTTAAATCTGAAAGTAAAAATTTAATTAATCTATATTCTGTCTCTACAATCTACAGGTTACTTTAAATTTAAAATGAATGCACTATCACTGCCTTACAAATGTTATTCTTTCACTATTTTGCAAGTTGTTTTGTTTTTTTTTCCAGCAGAAAACCATAACAATAGAGACTATTTGTAGTGGAGGAATGTATTATAAAAACAAGCTTCCTTCTTTATAGATTTTAAAAGTGAAAATGAAGGAATTCCTTAATTTTCAGCTTCTTTCTGCTTAACACTTAACCAATAAGAAGTACCTATAGTTTCTGAAATCATATTTCATGCCTGAAATACTGGATGCTGGAAAGATGTATTTCAAGCAGAATTGTAATTGCTCATCTCTGGCTACCTTAAGCTGTAGTGGTGTTACATTAAATTGTAGAGGTGGTAGCTCTGTCTATGGAAAAGACAATTTTAAAAAAATTTAATAACCTTTTTTATATTGTTTCTATGAATGTATCAAGATATAAAATCAAATACTTGAACGCACCTTTCTTGTGAAACATTCATTTATATGAGTAGCCATAAAAGAAAAATTCTCAAGTCCTTGTAACAATGAGATTGGTGGCGAAATCAGAACACTTCATTTCAAGTGCTTGCAAGCGTTGGGAGGAGGTCAGATTCATGTCATTGAATTTCACCCACTTTTGGTAAAAAGTCAAAGTCAAGGGTCTCTTCAACACTGAAATTAAATTCCAGAGGGTTCAGCTATTCTAAATATAAAGACTAGTCTGGGGTCTAGAGGATACAAGCACCTAATCAACAAGTGTACCAAAATATAAATAAGAAGCTTGAACAAAGATTCAAAACTCATTGATGGGCCTTTGTCCTGGGTTTAGCGGTAGCAGTCAATTTTTCTCCTTCTTAGTAGGTGGTGCAGCACCATGTTTTGACTTTCAGCCTGGGAACAGAGCTGATAACACCGATGTTTTTTAGTTGTTGCTAAGTAATGTTTACTCTGACCAAGGACTTTCTGAGTCTCATGTCCTGCCAGGGAGGAGGGGGGGCTGTGAGGAAGCAGAGACAGGACATCTGACCCAAACTAACCAAAGAGGTATTCCATACCACAGCACGTCATGCCTGGGGGGGGTTACTGGGAGTTCGCTGGAAGGGCTCGTGCTCTTCTGGGTCAGGCTTGTTTCAGAGGGTGGTATCGTATTCTCTTCCCTTGTTATTTGCCTTATCATTATTATTATTGTTGATAGCAGCAGTGGTTTGTGTTATACCTTAGTTACTGGACTGTTCTTATCTCAACCCATGGGAGTTACATTATTTTGATTCTCCTCCTCATCCCTCCAGGAGCATGAGGGGAGGGGGGAAGGAAAGAAAGACTGGGTGGGGGGTGAGAGAAAGAACTGTGTGGTTGGGTTTTAAACCACAACAGCCTTTAAATCTAAGAGATTGTGCATTAAGGTAGGGCTTGAGGAGGTTTTGCTGTGGTTTCTTTTTTTTTTTGCTTGCTTGTTTGTTTGTTTGAAGCTGAACAAACCAGGACCCACAGGTGCTTCCTTATAAGGTATCATATACATATGTTATCATTATTCTCTTTAGCTGACTTTGAGAATTAGTTTATTTCATTTACATGGAATTCTCTTCTCATGGAAATGCTCTTACTGATTGCTAGGACTAAGATAACCACACAGGGGTATGTAAACATTGTTATATCTGATTCATTTAAATTCATTCTCTGCATTCTTTTCTTTCTCTTGTTTTAAACTGTGGGCATATTTGTTATGTTAGACATATTCTGTTACACAGCAAACAGCTATGTGTGCTGTGTAACAGTTATTGATTCCATCTGTTTTTTAAATCATGGATAGTCCAAATGTTAGTTAAAATCTGTTTGTTATCACCAAACTGTTTTTATGAAGACAACAGAATGGCTTTTCTTTGTTAAAAAGTTCGAATGATGTCTTGTAATATATAAACCAGGTACATTTATAAATACAAAGGAAACAGCAAGGGTAAAAGCAACCAGATCTTTATTACAACATTGGTACATCACCTATATCCATGTGGATGAATGCACTATAGACAACAGGAAGTGAGGAAGACAGATTTAATGGACAAAAATCGTTATGCAAAGGTCAGCAAGATAATGCATAACTTTGGTGAATGCTTTTACTACATAAACCCACAAACACTCAAACACACCTATAAGCATCTTTGTGGGCTACTGTGATTAAAATTTGTGCAAGAAAGATTACATTAGTTTAATGATGGGCAGATATTTCTACCTGCAAAATTCAGATGAGATTGCTTGGCATAAGAATGATCACCACTGTGTGCAAAAGAGAGTGCTTTGCACACACTGAAGGAAGTGTTAAGGCTGCATTTGAAAAACTTGTCCTGGAGTTTCTGTGCAGAAGAGTGGGTAATTTCATATTTACCTACAGTTCCCTCCCAGCCCTCTCCAAGATGGACCTGCTGCTGCCCAAAGCTGAGTTAATCAGCAATATTGGTAGCACCTCTGAGATAACATATTTGAGAAAGGGTAAAAAGTGCTGTTCCACAGCTGAGAGGAGTAAGAATATGTGAAAGCAGCAGCCCTGCAGACACCCAGGTCAGTGTAGCAGGAGGAGAGGAAGCGCTCCAGATTGTGGAGCAGAGATTCCTCTGAAGCCCATGCTGCAGACCAAGGTTTGGTGGGCACCTGGCAGCCAGACAAGGTCAACCCACTATTTCATTTTATGTGACTCAGTTATTGCTGTTGATGATGTTCTCATTCTTTTACTCTACATAGTCACATAAAAGATGAGTGGGTCCCATCCATTTCAGCAAGGCTGCTTGGAAGAAGGGGTCTGACTGGTGAGAGAATTAAAAAGTACCCCACATTTGATGCTACAGCTATAGTTATACTCTTTGTCTGAAATGGTAAATATAAGATCGCCTGTCTGTCACTGACTAACTAAGATGCCAGCAGAGAAACTTTTGGCTGAGCTACACCAAATTGCCTTTCGACACATGACCTGACCTCTTCAAGGAAGGATCCCAGACAGACTCTGCTGCCTCAAGGATGTGTGGGACACCTGAATGGAAGCTGAAGTGGGACGTCTATGGCTATCCATACCTTTCCATACTTCAGGTATGTTGTCTTAACTTGTTCTCCAGGTTCATCTAAAACCAGTTTCAAGGGTAGTTTTGTGTCAGTCAGCTCAGAACAAGGTAAGTTTATACTCAGACGTTCACACCTCTGTTGGAAATGCAGCAGAAACTGGTTCTTTGGCCTTGTGGATTGAACCAAAGAAAAAGAGAGTAGACAGTAAAAATTTTAAAGTGCAATAAGACAGTCTGAATGTATATAGAAGACTCCACTACTAAGTGCAAGATGTATCCATTAGTCTTCTAATCTTCAGACAGGTATTCGACTATTTACAGTAATTTCAGTTGTCCAGTGTCAAGGTCAGTGCACTTGTCTTCTTTCTTTTCTCACCATGTATTTATTTTGTGGTCAGGAAGGATATCTGGAGTGCAGTATAAGACCACTGCACTCTCTGGGGACAGATTTTCTATTTAGACCCATCAGTAAATGCCGTTAACATCTTTTTTATTATTATTTCTATTTTGTTTTATTGCAGATATTTCTGTTTCCTCCATCAAAATTTTGTCTGAAAGGCTTCTAGTCTAGAGCAAATACCTAAGCCATACTGGCATAGGAAAGAGAAATGACACTGACAAAGACGGAAGAACAAATGCAGCTGTTTCTGTTGCTGACTCACTGGCCAGCAAATACTCTAAAATCAGAACCAGGGTGTTAACTGATTATTTTCTTGCTGTTTTGTTTTTGGTTTGTTTTTTTTTTCTCTTGTACAGTAATAAACAAAAGCTTAGAAGCAGTAACATGGGTAACACAAAACATGTGAGAAGATAAAAGCAAAAAGTTAGAACAAACTTTAAGATCCTTTTAACAGTTGAAAGGGTTTCCCCACTGAAGCTGAGTAGGAAGTATCTGTCAAATTACAGTAGTTTGTTTCTTCTCTACTGATTGTGTTGGTAAAATATAGTGACAATGATTTCCCCTCAAGGAATTTAAAAGCAATATATTAGTGAGGCTGCTTATCAATACATTAAGGGAGGGATTTTCTGGAGAGGTCAGATTATATACAATTACCCCATAAGTAAGGGAAAAAAAACAATCAAACAGACCATAAGGACCAAATGGTCCTTAAAATAGACCTGGACAAGTGATGACCTTACCCTGACAAGGATTGTACCACTGTGTTATTCTACCCATGACAGAACATCTATTTTCAGAGCAAAAAAAAAGATATTCCTAGCTTTTCTCAGAATGTCTCCGATCACCTCTATTCTTCTTCCTTGTTCGCTGCTGTAGCTATTGCACTAGAGCTGCTCAGAACTGTTCTTGAGGAAGTAACAGGGAGGAAAACTCCTCACTTCTACAAAAAGGTGTAAAAACTCTAGCGTAGCGCAACCTGAAGCTGAAGGAGAGAAAAGTTATTACAAGAGGTTTACACATCAATGCTTCAGCTAAATGTTGCTCTGCTTGGCCTAGCATGGTAAAGGAAAGTAAAACATAACAGCTCATGTTCAGAGCCTGTGTTCTGGGCTCTGAACATCAGCTGTTCAGAGCCTGGACAAATAAAAATATCACAGACTGAGAGGAGTGAATAAAAATGACCCAAGAGAAAACTTGTACAAATGAATGTCTAAGATTAAAACTTTTTCCAAGTAAGTATCATTGACCTTTTTCTTAAGTACCTTGGGCAAATTAATTCCAAAGCTCTTTCCCATAAAATTAGGAAATCAAAATGGATAAGCAAACTAATGCAATCATTAGCAGACAGTCAGTTTGATGGGCTTTTCTGGGATTGCTACTGCACTTCTAAAAAAGAACAAATCTTTAAGAACATGGAGAAGAGCTGAATTCACTCCTCCCTCATGCTATAATTTGACTTAGAATTGCACATACTTGAACAGAGCAATGAATCTAGCTCGTTAGTTTTATACCTTGGGCTTCTGAAGCTTGTGATCTGAACTGCACGGAATGAGATCAAATATTTTGTAGATTAAAAACCCACTAAATTATAAGTGGAAATGCGCAAGAGGTAGACAAAGCAAGTCTTCTTCACTCATGGAGTCCTTAACCTTAGGGACTTCTTTAAAACCTGCCAGTCTCAATTGACACTAATGGCAGTTAGTTGCATGCTGAAGCATTTTGTTGTGCTGAGGCATTTTGTTGAACCGAAGCCTGAGGACATAGGTAAATGATTGTAAAAAATTCCATTGCCTTTTGCTAGGTTTAGAATAGGTTCTTTTGCAAGTATATAATGAATGATAATAAAATCTCTTATCTGATAGCATTTTGTTCTCATCTTATTGGGTGCAATTTGCTGTCCAAGGTCAACTGTCTGCTTGTTCTTCCTCAAAGGCTGGCTCTCAGAGTACCAATGGTATAACTGAAATAGCCACATCCAAGGTTCAAGCAAATTTTTCTTCTGTTAATATTCTTGTGTGCTTTGGTCCTGTGTCATTGGTTGGCACTTTCTTTTGGAAAAGTCAGAATATTTTTATGTTAATGGTTCTTTCTTCTTCGTATAGGTCTATCACTTGACTGTTACACTGCACCATAAATAGACATGTTTTTCCTCTCTTCCCCTAATCACACAGCTCCAATACACATATTATGTCCTTTATCACAGCTTGTGATGCTTGCATGGGACAGTAAAGATTATCTCTAAGGCAAAATATTTATCTATCCTTGCAAGAAATGAGATAATTTCTGTAAAACCCTCTTGATACATTCAAGTGTACTGCCTGAACCAGAGAAATTGTGACTAGTGACTTAGAGGTGACTAGTGGAAAACACAAACCAACGACACTGTTTCCCTCGGGAACAAAACAGAGAAACCATTAGCTGGAAGAAGTCCCAATTCAAGTCCCACCAAGCTAATACAATTAAAGTTTTCAGGCTTGTGAAAAGCAAGATGAGGGTGAATCCTTGACCTTCAGTCTGATTCTGGAGAGGAGCCTCAATACTCAGGAAGTTAAAAAGTGTGTAGGTGAAATAAACAACAAACCAGAGCTTTTTCTGGATATTAAATCCTGCCTTCTGAAACCAGAAATTCTAGTTACTTTGGCAAACAGGATCTTACACATGCTGTACAGACAAGACCAAGTGTATTTAGTAAAAAAGTACTTACTATTTTATTAATTTTAGTAATTACTTTCTGTACAGAGTGTAAAACTATAAATCTGAGAATAAATAATCCTTATTTTGAAAATGCTTTTGTCACTGAAAAATCTTGTGAGCAAACTAATTTAGGGACCATTGGCTACTCAACATTTATATATGTTGGAAGGTCTGAGACCAGGAGCCAAATCTTCGTCTTATCTGACCTGCATACATACTAAAGCATAGCTGCAATTCTTGGTCCACTGATCATTCATATCAACTAGACACTTTGGATCCCATCTGGGCATCGCATTTCTGTCCATAAAACAGAATATGTGGTAGAAAGGGTCTGGATCATGCTTTCATATTTTATTTAGGTGGAATTAGGTCTGTGTTCCTGTATCCAAATCAGACATAAAGTTACATCATCTGGATCTAAACACTGAGAAGAAAATGCAAGAGCTTTGATCCCTGGCCCAAGGAATGCACTCTTGGAGAAAAAGAAATTTAAGAGGAAATTAACCTGATAACAATGAAAACCATTCTCACCTCTCTTAAACATATTCTGTCATCTATAGCTGTTACAAAGGCATCAATGTATTCTGTGACTCTTCTGCTAGGCTACAAATCATTTCCATTTGCTAGTATGATGATGGCACAAATCTCTCATTATCTATCCCGTCCTACCAGCAACAGAAGCTTTCAAGGTGTCATTTATCCTCTGCAATGCAAAATTGTGTAACTAGGGTTCTGTTGTTGTTGTTCTTCACTTTCTTTTGGTTATGACTCTTTCTTCTTTTCACATAGTTATGTTTGTATTACTTCACCTTTAGAGGCATTCAAAATCCTTTCAGGTTCCTGGATGGATGTCAAGTGTATTGACTGGCAGATTGCTTTCTTTCACATTTTTTTTTAAATCATGGCATATCACTAAAATTGTTGAAACTTTGATGTACATTCTGCCTGATTTAGTCTATTTTAAAGAATTTTGTAAAGTTTTACACTGGGTTTTGACATGTGTTCAAACACTGATCATGCATCGCTAGTGCACATTTGTAGGAGAAACAGGCTTCAGTGTGGCTATTCCCCAGGTTTGTATTCACAGTATTAAGGGTTTAACATATAAATACTACTATCCCCATCAGCTGCAACAGGTTCTGGTTTCTGGGCACAGCATTCAAATTAGAGCTATCCAAATAAACTAAGATAAATGAATGCAGTATCTTAGCACATTGGAATTTTTCTCATGTGTTCTTGACATTTCCACAGAACTCTCTTTGTCAATTCCTTCCAGAGCTAGAAATGTGATGAATACTCACTATCCTTCCATGAGATCTAATTTTCAGTGATACCTGTAGATATAAAACCTGGAGAATGTAGTGCGAAGTCAGTATGCAAAGAGCTGATATCTTTTAGGATTGTCACCTGAGCTTCTGTGATTTTCTGCTTTCTAACCTATTAGCTGACTGAATGGAGGTAAAGGAATTTAAAAAAACATATCAGAGGTGATGTTGTCAAAACCTACTCTTCACTAAAGTGTTCTGAATGAACACATTTGTCAATTGGTTTAAGGCAGAGATTTGAGAATGCAGAATGTGAAATTAATCTTTCAGAGCCTCTGATTTTGCATAGTGTGTATGAATTTTATCATTTGACTTGCCTCATCTGCCAAGGGCTTATTATATCAGTGTCAGCCTCAAAGGGGTCATGTGAAGGCTAACTAAGTGATCTTTATTAACTGCCACATGATGATAAGCTCTTTGATGAAAGTCATTATAGACATGTGAATTCCCCTTTTACAAGCACTGAATTAGCCCTCAATATCTCATTTAAAGTAGCTGAGAAATTCAAAAGCATATTGACATACCACAAATGGAATCCCATCTGGCCATATGCAGTTGAACTGTCATCAAAACAAAACCTAAAATTGTTTGCAGAAACAACAGAGAAAAACATGATTTGGTTTTTTTCTCAGTCTACTAAATGAACTGACATGTTCCTCCTGCTGCTGCTGTATGTACTTCCACATGAAGTTCATTGTCATCAGAGCAGTAAAACTGAGAAAAACGAGGTCCATATTAATAACTGAAAATTTATGCCAAACTCATTCTCTGTGTATGTGCAGTGTTTTTCATCCCTACGCTTTATAGACACCTAGGAAGAATAAATCCAGCACCAGAGCAAGTACATGTTTTCTTCCATTTGTCAGTGAGGTACAACACAGACAGAAGCAGCATCTCACTGAAGTCAGAAAGTCAGATTATGACCAGGCTGTCCCAGACATCAGACACAAAGCTATTATTCTTCTACAGCTGTTCTTTAATTTGCTATCAATGAAAAGATCAGGACTGACTATGTAAGCTGGTAAAAAACCTGAAAGATGCACCAGCCCATCAGTTTTCACCAGCTGCTGCTGGAGTTTGTAACAGGGCAAGGATTCCTAGGTGTGCACACCAAATGGCACATTAAGTTCCTCTATCACATATTCTACTAAAGGGAAAAAAACTATTAAAAAATAAAATTCTTCCTGTAAACCAGATTCTTTCTCCATTGCTAATAGTGTGCCTTGAAATATAATTGTATGGCATGCTACTGAAGTTTGATGGTTCTGCTTATTGTTATCACTAAAAATACTCCTCATGTGATGGAACAAATGCGTATATATTTAGTTTTATTTTATGGAGCTCTATCTTACATGATTGCACCCATTTATCTTTGTTTACCAGGCCTATTGTTCAGCAGCAATTCCATAATTTTATGAAACTGTTCAGGATTTGCCAGGTTTTTCACATCTTGCCCTTCAACACTGTGACATGAAATATTTTCTTTCTCTTCTTCATACTTTATTCATATAAAGAAAAAAATATGAGGCTGCTGTCAATGCTGGCAGTTTAACATACTTTTTTTCAAGTGTACAATAGAATATAGTGCATGCAAAGTTCCACAGGGAGGAAATTTTTCCATTATTTTCTTAAAAACCTGCCTTCTAGAATAGCATGAGACTTACCAAAACAAAACACAGAGGTTTGATTTTTGATGAAAATTCAGAATATTTACCATGATCTCAACTCTGGGTTTACTTTTGAACACATGAGAGCTGAATAAGAGAATCAGAAACTGAAACTAGGAAGAACCTCAGAAGGGGCACTTGATCTTTCCCTTTTCTGGAAAAAAGGGGTTTTATCTGTTTTGCTATAGAAGATTTTTTAAATGTTGCAGCTGAAAAACCACTCTTCATAAGCATGAGAAATGAATTGGTTTCATTCTACTGGTGAAACAGCAGCTCCCAAGATACCAGCAAGTGAGGGATGTGCAAGGCAAAATTCAGATATGAGCTGAGCGGTCCCAAAGCTGGCAGCACCTTTTTGAGTACCTTGACATTCATGTCCAAGCATTTCCATTGGAAAACTTCACTAAATATATGTTTGCCTTGTGTTGTAAGACAGGTTTAAGTGCACAAGGATTTATCAGTAGTGTCCTTAGCTGATGGCATATCTCAGCTCTATAGTAAAGCTAATTTTAGGAAAAAATATAAACTAAAGTGAGAGAAAAAGAAAAGAGAGAAAAAAACTCTCCCCCGTGACCATCTGGGAAGAGAAGCAATACTATCTCTAGTGAGCATCTCCCTTGGGCTCCTACGCAGCAGAGCAGGCAAAACCCAGCAACCTTTCCCCATAGGGACTAAATAATTTTCATTAGGATCCTCTCAACCCTCCCATTGGTTTTTGCCTCCAGTGCTGCTAGTGCTGGCTGGAGCACGCTTTGGTTTGGGGCTAGTGCTGCAGGTGAGGTCATTAGTAAGGCGTGTGCTTGCATATCATTAGGTACTGATAACATAATCCAAAAGCTACAATAAAAGTGCAGGGAAAGGAAAGGGTGATTCTGGGATGCAAATGCTGGAAGCATTTTATTTCTCAAGAGACCCTGCTGTATCAGTGCTGTCAGGGTTTGAAGGAATAAGGCCTTGAGAATAAAAGCACAAAACCAACATGAGAACAACAAAGGAAAACCACTGCCACAGAAGCCTGAGTGAAACATAGCAGAGATTCAGGGAAAAGTCAGGCTACAGAACTGCCACTAAAAGTGCCTTAGTATTACAAAGGGAAAGTCACCTAAAGCACTGAACAATGCCTCCGAATTGAAAAAAAGTGATGTATTGTGCATTCACCTCCATGGATTCACCTTTTACTCATTCTCTGATAGGTGACTGCAGTCTCTTTTTCTCAACTCCTGTTCCCTCTTTTCCCTGTTTTAACATTTCTGCCTGCTCTCATGTGCACTGTCCCTTATGGTTAACACATACCTACACCCTGCAGCCAAAAACTGTGCACTCTGCTTTGCATTTGTCAAGGTCCATCTGGATAAAACCCAATGTCAGAAATATTTTGTTAGTAAACCCCAGAGTGAAATTAAGACACAGATGAGGTCAAGTACCACAATCAGTCAGTTTGTTTATTGTAAAAAGATTATTATTATTAGAAATATTATTATTTTAGTGATAAGACAGATAAGAAAAAAGGATGGAAATTAAGCAAGCATTTAGAGTGCAGAGAGAGAGTCACCACCATGGATCCAGTGGTGTCCCAAGGGTCTGTAGTCATCTTCAGTGGTGATGACCACAGGTTTACCTTTGTCGCCTTTTATTGCGTACAGTGGGGGAAGCACATCTGTTCTTAATGTCACTGTAATGCACATTCCTGGCTGATCACGGGCACCCAGTTTTGCTGGTCTTGCAGCCTGTTCTTCAACTGCACTTCTGTCAGCAGTCCTTGAGATAATGGACTGCAGTCTTTGAGACAATGAACCTCAGCTCTTCACACCAATCTGTCAGCCAATGGACAGTGGAGTATGATGTCAATTCAGTCTCTTACAGCATTGACAAGTACTTTCTTCATTGCCTTCAGTGGACACTAATACAGAAGTATCTCACCTCTAACTGTGAAAAGCCTACTTTTTGCCTTCCTAATTTTGCCTTCCTAATTTTGTCTTCCTCTGAACTGCAAAAGTAATTTTTCCTACTTATTAAATAAAGCAAATCTATCAGCTTTAAAGACACCTGGCAGAACAGTGCCTGTTCTCTTTTAATGTTCTTTTGACTGATAATGACACAGTGAAATACCAGACTACAATACCCGTATTGGTGCAAATCCATTTCAAGCTGCACTTGTGAGCAACGCAACCTCATCACCAAGGATTCAGGGGCATGGCTACACTATTTACACCTTTAAAGCTTTTCCATTTTACCTTACATCCACAAACTGGACTTTGTACACCAGAGCCTGATATTCCAGTCCCATTGAACTCAGAAGTGAAAATAGCTCAGCAGTAACATGCAGGATCCTGCAGTGAAGGGTGAGCTACTTTCTTTGTGTTACTCAGCAACAGTCAGTAGCTGATGCAGTGACACAGGACTTGTCTGCAGATTAAAAATACTTTCCAAATAAATTGCCTTTTTTAAGCAAATACCTAGTGAGTATATTTGAAGATTAGCAATTATCCAAAATTACTCCCATAGGAAAACCAACATGATGTTTTTTATCCTTTTTCTTGGTCTTAGGAAGAGCTCCTTGAGTTGAAAAGGGGATGAAATGATTTTATGGATTCCTAAATCCATTCTAAGTCCCAAGAAGTATTCACAATACATTTTGGCTCAAGTCTGGGGGAAAATGATTGTCTTTACCAGTGAATTAAATGTTGTCACTACCTGGACATACTACCTGGTTCTGATATTTTATCACCGGCAGAATTGACTTGTTAGAATGGGAGAGTGTTAGTTGGTCTGCACCAAATCTATGAATGAATGAGCAGTTTCCAGCCATGACCCACGTAATAATAATACAGTTTAATAACATGGGCTTGGCCAGACTCTGCCACTTAGTCTCAGTGCTAAACACCTGACCCTATGACACTTATTTTTCATTAAAAATTATTTTTAAGGGCCAACATACCATTATGTTTTCTGTTTTCCTCCTTGAATATCTAATGTGCAATAGGCATTTCAGGTTGACTTCTTCACTATGGTCTCTGAGTTAGAAACACTTTTTTTCTGGGATAAATCCTACATTTGGTAGATACGGCCTCAATTGACAGAGGTCATTCTGTCCCTTCCATTACACATTACTGTGTTTATCTTTTCCGTAGCATCATATTTGTGATATTTAAGAAAGTATTTGCCTTAATAAACTGTAAATCTTAATGCCCTCATAATTTCTGTAGTAATACTTAATTTCTTAATTTTTTTTCTATTCTACTAGTCTACATTCAATTTTGTTACAATCAGAGACATTATAAAAATAACCATATGCTGGACTGCATAAAAAACAGCCTGGCCAGGAGGCTGAGGGTGTTGATTCTTCCCTTCTACTCCACTCTCATGAAACTCCACCTGCAGTACTGCCTTCAGTCCTGGGACTCCCAATCCAAGAGGGACAAGGACCTGTTGGAGTGTGTTGAGGGGAGATCCACAAAGATTGTCAGAGGGCTGTAGAACCTCTCCTATGAAGACAGTTTGAGAAAGTTAGGCTTGTTCAGCCTGGAAAAGAGAAGGCTCTGGGGAGACCTTAGAGTAGCTTCCAGAGCCTGAAGGGTCCTACAGGAAAGACGGAGAGGGACTTTTTACAAGGCCTGTGGGAACAGGACAAGGAGGAATGGCTTTAAACTGAAAGAGAGGAGATTTAGGTCAGTCATAAGGAAGAAATTCTTTACTATGAGGATGCTGAGGCACAGGAAGAAGTTGCTCAAACTGTGGCTGCCCCACCCATGGCAGCGGTCAAGGCCAAGTTGGACAGAACTTGGAGCAACCTGGTTTAATGGAAGGTGTCCCTGCCAGTGGCACGGTGTTTGGAACTGTATGATCTTTAAGGTCCCTTCCAATGGATTAAAGTATTAAACACCTATGCAAGCTGTTATACATAGTGAAATGCAGTAGTCTAGAGTCACTGCATTTCAGAAATGCATTAATATTGTTTGTTTTATGCCAGGGAATTAGGGCATCTATGCTCTTGTAATATTCTAGTACTAACAGAAAACTAGAAATACCATCGTTGAGGAGGTGGATTTTAAAAGCAGCAAGAGAAAATAGGACAATCACCATTCACACTGATAGCAGGAATATGTATGCAGCTTTATTCATTTGTGTAAGCAGGGTTCCTTTCACAGCTGCTGTGTTTGAAGGACTTTAACAGCTTTTTGAGGAGCCCAGAAGCAGCTACTTTATCAGTCATTACTGCTTAACATTTTGCACATTTCTTCCTTATATCCCTTATCTTCCCTTATATCTGCTCATCATCAGTATTTCTACATAATAGTGTTGAGACAAAAACAGAAGACAAGCCTTATGTTAGCCTTCTGCAATGAACAGACTCGTGTCTTTCTGCCAAAGTGCTACCACCAGACCTGCTCAGTCAAGAATCCAAAAGCCCTTGACAATAAATCTGAGTTATGGGTTCCCACATAATAATTCTCCAGTATAGAGTAAGCTGACTCTGTGACTCAGGAGCCTGGCAGGTCTGCAGGCAGTCTCCTCAGTGTGATTGTGTCGTCCGTGGCTTGCAGCTGAAGACCCAGGAAGGGAAATGTCCCATTGGCAGGTACATTCCAGTGATGAAGGAACACAGTGGTTCTCCACCATGTAAGTTTGAGACATCTTAGAAACAGGTTGCTAAGGAAAAATATGAATAGCTGTCTCAAGAGGCTGGAAGCAACAATTTTGTTACTAGAGGTTATTATCTACTTTTTTATGGTAAGCAGCTTATTAGGGACTGAAAAAAAGATTGTGGTCTGTTAAGTATCCCCAGTAAAACAAAATGTGGGAAAATATAGTTTATAAGCACACAGATATTAAAAACAAAATAAAAAGGTCAACAATGTATCAGGTGTGATGGCAAAGAAATAACTGTAGTGCATTAGCTTGTAAAGAACGTGCAAGTGAATGGTGTAAGGAGAAATTGGAAAGCAAAATAAAGAAAATGAAAGGTTCTGGGGAAAAATCAAGTAATTGGAGCATGAAAACACAATACTGGTAATTAATACAAGAAGGCACAGGAGAAAAAAGCTTACAGGGTAAAAGAATGCATAAGTCACTCAAGCTGTGCAAAGTCAGAGTGCAAATGAAAATTCAGTAGCTAACAGGGAAAGGCAAAATCAAACTGTGGCTGGGGGAACTTGAGATGTGCATTGACAGCACAACTGCAAGTAGGCAGATCTAAGACAGATATATCTTCCTTTCTCTGTGAGGTCACGCAAGGACACTGCCAAGGAAAATAAAAAAAAAAAAAGCAGAATCTTTAAGAAAAAATAGAAAGGAACACAAAACCACTGAACACCCATCCTATTGATTATAAATTTCCTGAAACCACAGAGCCCATTAAAAATTATAGACAAAAATATTCTAAATCCTATTGAGGATAAAATTGGAATGTTCTGAAAACAACCAGATGACATCTTACTCAAAAGCTCAGAATTTCCTTTTTTTTTCCCCCTCTCTTTCTTTTTTTTTTCCCCTGGAACAGCAGACTGCTTCTCATCAAAACAGCAAATGAAGTAATTTTGCCCTTCCCGCTTTTGTATAAATGGTTGGGTGAGAAGGGCAGAACAACATTATTAACAGGTTATATATTTCTGCAATAATGAAGGAAAACCAGATTTTCTTATGAAATTAACAGAAGATAATGTTAAAATTTACTTGTGATTTTGGCAGACACTTCTGAATAATGACTGTGTGGAATTGTTCTGTATTTTACCTTTCAAAAAGTTCTCCTCTTTGACATTTACCCAAACAAGGATAGGGGTGAAATTTGTTTATGGAATTCCCATAACTAGTGGCATCTAGTTATATTTCTTTTAAATCATTACTACATCTTAGATATTTATTATCTGCCTTTGTCTCTTTCTACATCTTTCTCTCTGCTATCTCACGTTTGGTAAGAAGTATATTATTTACAGTATCTTGGACAAGAATCAGTTGATCATAAAGAAAATGCTCAATATATATCAATACTTACTAATGTTGGCAGTCCATATTTAAGTATTTCTACATCAACTGAATCAATGCAGATACAGGAAAATGTCTTCAAGCTTTTATCCATTCTATGTAGTGAGGCATATGAGGAAATGGAATTTTAATGATAAAATATATTAAATGGTAAATAGAGGAAATCCAAACTGTCATTTAAGCAAGATATTCTTGTGAAGAAATATAGTAATGCACAGGAAGGCTTCTACATTATTCCCATCTGATACACAGATTTGCTGACATAGATGACTTAATATGATGCCAGAAAAACAGCAAGCCATCTAAAATACCACTTCAATCCATTGAAGGAATTTAAGTAGAAGAAAATAAACAGAATAAATAATGTATATAAAATGAATTGCATCATGTAGTTAGTAATGTGCATATTTCATTTCAGTGTTCTGGTTTTGACAGTGCCAAAGTGCTAATCAGACAGACATTGAAAACAAAATAGTGTCCTGGCTGAATAGTTTAAGTGCAATGTCGCAGCAATTTGTAAGATTTATTTTCAAGACAAATGGAAAATAGGCATCAATTTGCCACCTGTGTTGTGAACCTATCTGCACATTTTTGAGTGTGTTACAGTTTAACCTATAGGGAATGCTCAGTTTGGATGAAAGCACAGCATAGTGAAATAAGATGGTATTAAAGGCAATTTAAGTTCTATGAGTTAATTAAAGCCTGGAGGTTCATGTGGATGGGAAGCAAGGAATATGACAGCAAAATCTGTGAGAACTGTGTGGAATCTCTGCCGCAGGCTGATAGCAGAAAAGGAGTTTAAAGATTGGAACACACCGCAGACACAACATGTCCTTGTTGTGTCTTACAGGAACTTTTAAAAAGGAAACCTGGGTGCATTAGACTTGACAGGAAAGCTGTGAAATTTGGTTTATGTCATGATACTGCTGTGATATAAACAGAGACAGTGTCTTTTTGAGACCAATATTTAATATAAGAAAAGCTGGCAGGTGTTGCTGCAGCAGTTAAAATGGAGACCAGAATATACACCAGATTTTGTAGCAGAGAAGAAAGCTGTCTCTAGCTCAGGCTTATGATTTTCAAAGGTATAATTTTCATTTCTAAACTAGTAAAGTTTCTTTCTGGAGACTACGGAATTTTCTTTTTCTGATTTCTTAAGATGCATCTTCCCTCTGTATGAAACTAAATATTTTATTAATTTTGACATGTTAAATCAGTTACACAGCTGTGACTAATGCATATTTGTGGAATAGTTTTATATTACCAATCTCTCCATTAATTTTCCTGGGTAATTGCAAATTTTAATGCAAGTTTTACAGAAATGCATCCTTAGGTTCAGTATCTTGATATTTTCAAATCTTTTAAAGCTGTGGAAAACTTCTTCCAGAGCTTCAGAGCACTCTTTATAATGTTCTATTTATATTTTTACATGGCCTTTATCACTGTGGCATCTGACTAGCTTCCAAGCCCCTGTTATATGATATAACTACCTTACTTCAGTTGCAAAGCTCTTATATAATTTTTCTGCCTGGAAGAAACAGAAGAGTGTTATTTTTAAGCTATTTAAAACTGCATGGTTTGTGTGTTTATTTTTAGCTAGATAGGTGCCTCTTGCACAGGGAAAATGATGCTTTGAAGCAATTCTTAATTCCAGGGAGCATTTATTGTATAACTGAGGACCATTGCAAAACCCAGGGCATAAATAAATGCCTACCCCACAGACTGGGACTCAGCTTGGGTACAGTTTGCAGGACATGCATTTTACTATATCCTGAAACCAGTTCACTATCAAAGACTGAAATGCTGGTAGCTGTGGAGAAACTTTAGCAGTTCATTGGCAGAATTCATGGAAATCCTAGGAAAAAGAAACTACTGGTCACATTCTAGAGTATGAACCAGGTATTGCATTCACATTGACTGATCATCACTTTCTTGGATTATTGTGTACAGTTCTGGTGCCCTCACCATGAGAATGACATGGAGCTGTTGAAGATGTTGGAACAAATCCAGAGGAGGGCCATGAGGATGATCAGGGGGCTCAAGGACCTGCTCTATGAAGACAGGCTGAGAAAGCTGGGGATGTTCAGCCTGGAGAAGAGAAAGCTGTGTGTAGACCTCAGAGCAGCCTTCCAGTATCTGAAGGGGGCCTACAATGATGCTGGAGAGGGGTTCTTTATTAGGGACTGTAGTGACAGGACAAGGGGTATCGGGTTCAATCTTAAACAGGGGAAGTTCAGGTTAAATGTAAGGAAGAAGCTCTTTACTGTGAGGATGGTGAGGCAGTGAAACGAACTGTCCAGAAAAGTGGTAAATGCTCCATCCCTGGAGGTGTTCAAGTCCATGTTAGACAGAGCCTTGGGAGACATGGTCTAATGTGAGGCATTCCTGCCCATGGCAGGGGAGCTGGAACTAGAGGATTTTAATGTCCTTTCCAACCTTAACCATTATATGATTGAAATAGCACTGAAGAAACTCACTTCCACTTCTTATTCTAGAATTAGTGTCCAAATCTTGAAAAGCAGAAGCTGGAAGACATTTTTAGACATAATGCGCCTATCTCATATAGACATTGTATTAGTGCCATGTATAGTCACTGGCATCTAAAATATAAACACAAGTTTCAGATACTGTTGAATACCTTTCCCCAAAATCCAGGGTTGCTCTCTCTACCAGCTACTAAAGTATGGTCAACATAAGGGAACATATTCATGAGGAGTGATGGCAGCACAGGGCTCACAACCAGCGTCAGAGTCAATTTGCTTAGAGCAGGAATTACTGTATGAGGCTGGTTTCGCCTATTTGGTCAGGAAGGAGTTTTAAAGAATTATTAAAGTCATAAGTGATATACTGCATTTTCCTCTGCCCAAAGTGAAAGTAGTGGCATGCTTCACTGGTATGTGTCATGTTTTGCTGCCAAGAGCTGTCTCTCAAGCACACCCACCATTAGACTTTGTCATACCTTGAGTACAAAGCTTTAACTGTACAGAGGTCAAACACCACACGAATTCTTAGATTTTTTTCTTACAGGACCTCCATCAATAAATTTTTTAGGAGGAAACCGTGCAACACACTTGGAAGCAAAAATATTGTCCTTTGCTCATAAACAGTCAATCACAGCTATTGCTAGTCACTGCTCTGAGCTTGCCATTTCCTAAGTATCAGGTCTTGATAAGCTGACCTTGAAAAAACATGTCCATTGAAACTATACCTCTGCTTTTACAATCCAGAGAAAAGCTGCCAATATTATGATGCTCTGCAATCCAAGTGGATAAAAGCATAAAGAATACCCACCATTGCACTTTCTCTTCCTATCCTCTCAAAGCAGAGCAGTAAAGGCAGCTACAGCATGGAAAAATGAAGCTGAAGAAATAAAAGCAATCCTGAGCATTCGTGGTTACAGCCTGCATTGGTGGTCCCAGAAAGGCTTTCAGAAAGATTTCTGTCAGGATCTCTGTGAAAATGACCCCAAGGGTATAACTGCCAGAAGCTTCTATCTGCTTCTCTACTCAAGTTCTGACAGAAGCAGAGAACAGGTAGCTTATTTCTTCTCCTATAACATGATTGCAATTTGTAGCTATAGTCCTAAACTGTAAGTAGATGTATATGAACATATACTATTTTGCAGCAAGTCTATAACCTACTCGACCCTCCTCTTGCCTGATTAATTCTGGTTATGCAGAACATGAATCATCTTTGAACTCCTCTGGAAACTAGAGAAAATGCCTGTTCTTGGTACAGAAGATGCTTTTTCACCATAGCAGAGACACAAATAAATAACTACAGCTTGGTCCCCTCCCCCAGACACCAGCTTATTGAAAAAGATCTCTTTTCAACATAAAAAGCAGAAACACAAATAACCAATTAAAAGGGACCTTTGTTCCTCTAAAATATCGAAGATGGGAGGGGGGTTCTATATATATATAAAAAAATCTCATTATCTTCCTCCCATCTTTTTTTTTTATCCCTCTTACAAACCTCTGAGCTCACTACAGAATAATGTTCTTATTAAGAATTATAAACAGTAATAAAATGACAAGTCTGGTTTTATAAGGATTCCTGTCAATCCTTATCCAGAAGGAGGTGATGAAAGAATTTTGGCTGCTTCTGTTCTTTTTACATTCTTAAAAAAAAGAAAAATAAAAATCAAAGCACCTGAGTTTGGAGGCTTAATAGGGCATAAAGCCACTGCTTATGCAACCTTCCACAGATATTTTCTACACATATTTTCTGTTAAGCAGTTTAGTTACACTGTAGCAATGTGAACTTTGTACTATTTTTGTAAGAGAAATGCCCAGGAGGAAAAGCCCTTTTGGCACAGAGGTATTGTAACCAAACTTGTTCATCTGGGATAGGAAGATTCATCTTACTTTTTACGCCATAAAGAAGTCATTGTGTCAGATGGCCTATAAGTACATAGGAAGAATCAGTTCTGTCACAGAAAATTCTGATCCTGACTTTTCTAAGGGAGGAGGTCTACTGAGAAAAAAAAAAATCTAATGAAAAATGTCTTGGTCATTGCTCACATTTTTATGCTTCACAGGGATGCACAATTTGCAAACTGTCAGCTGTGAATTTCTCTCACCCTCTTTGCTAGGAGTCTCTTGGAATTACAGGAATGAATGAGAGGTTTTTATCCTGATGGAGAGGGATGATAGGAACAGAGCTCCTCCAGAATGGGTCACCAAGCCTTTTTTTCCTCTCAAGCCTCCCTTCCACATAGCTTTTATCAATGTGCTACGTAAATTTGATTCCATATACTGTTAGTGTCTGAACTTCAACACTCAGACTGCAGGTTTGCAAGCATGAGGATTGCTTTCTTTCCATCGCAGGGCTGAGACATTCTGCACACTGTGAAATACAAGCAGTCCTACTGGGACAATTTTTAAGCCAGTTTTATCCCATGAGCTGTCAAAAACATAGTATGACAGCTCTTGCAGAGAATTATGAAGATGATTCGCGATACTCCTCTCTAGCCCTTCCGTGTATGAGGAAAAACATGTCCTTTTCACAGTAACTTCTGCAAATTACAATTGCCTCAGTATCTCCTACTGGGGTTCTGGTACTTTTCTTCTTCCACACTGTCTCCCACTGAAATGGCAATCTCTTGGCAGAGCTTTTCTGTGTGCCAAGTGCTGCACAATATTCACTCCTCAGCCCACCACTTTGCCACCACGTTGCTTTCATTGCCAGCCCTGGTTTCCTTCAGATCTGTAACAGAATTCAGCATTTTCCTTGTTCACTGCCCTTTCCACTCCTGGGTAATAATGATTACCTTTTAGTTTTGGGTAACCCTAGGCCATCCGATATGATTACAATAAATAGAAATTCCAACATTCTGAAGAAATAAAATCTAGAATTCTTTTTAACCTGCATAATTTTTCATAGCCCCAAAAATATTGCACTTCTTTTGTTCAGAAATGTTAAAAATTATTTATAGTGGTAGAAATTCATGTTAGAACCTCTTCAGGTGTTCTAGTTCCAGTGTACCACCCCATATCCGCAACTTTGTATGTACACATTATCCCCTTTTCTAATTAAAATTTCGCAATTGTATTTCATACTAAGTTTTAAAAGGTAAGTTTGTATGTATCTCAAGTTTGTTATGCAAATTATATGGTATAGGAAATTCTTCACACAGCAACAGAAGATAATATATGCTATGAAGTGTTACAATATAGTTATAGAATTTTACAAGTAAGCTGTCAAACACTAAATCCAGCATCTATTAAAATTATATGATTTTGTGATCAGTGTCCCCCTAAGTGTCGTAGTTTAAACCAAGTCCCCCTACTCCTGGAGAGTTAGGAAGGAGAATCCAAAGAATGTAGCCCCCACGGATTGAGATAAGAACGGTTTAATAGCTAAGGCATAACACAAAACCCCTACTGCCATTTACTACTACAAATAATAATGATACAGCAAACAGCAAGTGAAAAGAATACAACACCCCACCAGCCACCGACCCATAACTCACTCCACCCTGCCCGGCCGAGCACCATGTGCTCCCTCCTCCATTTTTCTCCAGAGCTCTCTCCCTCCAGCTTTCTCTTTCCCAGTATGCTTCCTGGGCATCACGTGCTATGGTATGGAATACCTCATTGACTAGCCTGGGTCAGGTGTCCTGTCTCTCCTTCCTCCCGGACTCCCCTCCTCCACCTGGCTGGAAAAAAACCTTGAACAAAAAACACCCTCAAAACATGCTCCAACCATGACACTAAGGTATCATGACACTATTTTATCTGTTTGTGATGCATTTGGTTCCTCCTATTTTTTCAAATATAAAAAAAAAACCAACAACCTTTATTCCAATCTCTTTCCTAAATATATATGGCATACAGTAAAGAATTTGTTGATCATCGCTGGTGACAAAACCTTAGTTGAAACACACTGTCCCGGTACAAGAGCATGAAAAGACTGAGTGGCCCAGTTTGCTTGGCTTTGCAGTGCAAACTGTTACTCCCTTTGCTGAGCACAGAAGACCTTTATGACCTTTCATACCTGCTGAATTTTCTAAAAGTTTAAAGAAATGGCATCTGCAATACATGGTAAGTTTGGCAATTTTGTCTCCAGCAATCACTGAGTTGTATCTGTCAGAAATTTGCTCCATTCTGGAAATGGTTCTTGCATGTAATCAGCACAGTAGATTGATTAAAAAAAATAAAATTCTATTCAGTACGGCTTTGGAAATCAGCCAGACCGAAGCCACAAAAAAACAGTATGTTGCAAAGCACCTAAATCGTGTCAGAAAAACCACGATCATGCATCATGTATTTAACCTGGGACTTCAGTTCTAACCAGGATGAATCTAAAGATAAATACTCAGCAAGGTTCAGCATCTGCTGCGGGACCAAAAGCATGGAATTCTAGTAGTTTTCACTGTTTAGTCTCATCCTTTTTGTTGTTTCTCCAATTACAAGGCCAGGTTCATGAAATCTGATGTACTGTACTGCCTCTTTCTTAAAGCTATGAAGTTTTCTTTTCCATAAGTGACAAGAAATGTCTGAAGTGTATTTGCAAGCCTCCTCCAAAAGGACTCAGGTGAATCTATTTTCTAATGAATTAAAAGCAGGTCTAGTAATCCACAAGCTCAAATCTCCTCATGTTTCTCTTTCAGTGTTTGTTCTGAGACAGTATTATCTCTTCAGACATGTGTGTTTAATTGTGACATATTTTATTAAATTCCTGTGTAGGGAATGCATAGTCACATCTCTGTTGAAGATAATTTGTTGCACAGCTTTGTAGGCATAATAATTTAGGGGGTTAAGATTTTTCATAGATTTTTCAGGATCAAAAAGGTTTGCAAGCTTCTTTTCTTTTTAAAGTCTTTGAATTTCTAGGAGGGGATGATGTTGTGTACATGGGACAGTGTAAGCTGGAGGTTCAGGAAAAAGGTTTTAATGACACTGAACGAGGAGCCAAGTTTCTTTTTTGTAAAATATTCCTAAAGTAGCAGCTCTCTTTTAGAATATCCATTTATTTTCTTAGGAAAGGTAAGTTTATAAGCCAAACTGCCATTTTCAGAAGATATTTTAAGGGGCATTTTACTCTGTTCTCTACTTGGTTTGATGACAGTAATAAAAGAGCTCTCCAAAGCACTGGCCAAAACCTTCATCTTGCTATCATTACATCTCAGTATTTACTGAATTTATTCATTTGGTCCTTCCCTCCAAATAATTACATCATAAGATTTAGTCTTTTTTTATATTCTATTTGATAATTCCAGTGTGCCTGGACTTACTTCACATTTGGAGTAAAGAGTCAAACACACTGTTACAAAAGCAGGAAATGGTTTCCAGTTTATAACATCCTAACTAGACAATATTCCCAGTTCACCAACTATAGATGTGGGTTTGTAATCAGACTGTAGATGCTGTAAACACTCATTTACATTTGGGAAGACACCAAAAATAATTGCAATATGCATGAAATAAATGGTTTTATCTTTTTTTATTTATCTGTCCTCTGGAACACAAAATGACCATTTTGTGCTTCAAGGCTTGTGATTCAAAATTCATTAATGGCTTAAAATATGTTTACTTTTAGATGCTTTGTGAACATCAATTTCCCAGGTAAAAGCAAAACCATTTCCTCCTGTAGCACCTCATCACAGTGTCAACAACTCTCATGGTTTATTCACACACAGAATCTCCCACATAACCTCCAGGACTTGAGAATAATTCTTTCAGCCTTCACTTAGAAAATAGAGAGAATAAACTGAAATCTGTATCATTGGAGAGTAATAGTAGTTAAAAAAAAAAAAAACAAACAACAAAAAAACCCCAAAACAACAAAAAAGCAACAAAAGAAACACAAACCAACAGAGTAAATATACATACACATATATAAACACCACAAACTGTAGATTACTTTCTTAATTTTGAAAGATGTTTAGAGTACTTAATACTCATAATTTTCTGTGAAAAACTGAAAGAGCATCTAGCTAGAGGGCTGAGTATGCACTGGAAAAGCAGCTGTCAAATATGTACTAAATAAGATTCTCCCCTCAAAGAATCTATAACAAACAGCTGAAGAGGAAGAGAAATGAAAAGAAGTACATAGTTTAGACTAGATTAGATACATAGTTCTTAGCTAGTAGCAAAACACACCTTTACTAGTTATCTTCAGAGTAGACCAGAAATCATTTTTATCACTGTGCTGCTTGTTTTTCTGAGTTGCTCAGGGGGATGTGATAAAGCCTCAACTAGTATTCTTCCTATAGCCATTCAAAATCGGTTTCTCAGAGTGACAAGAGACATTGTTCTGTGTTCAGCTGGGATAGAGTTATTTTTCTTCCTAGTAGCTGGCACAGTGCTTTGTTTTGGCTTTAGTCTGAGAATAATATTGATAACACACTAACGTTTCAGTTGTTGCTGAGTAGCACTGACCCTGACCAAGGACTTTTCAGTCTCTCACACTCTGCCAATGAGGGAGGGGCACAAGAAGCTGGAATGGAGCAGAGACAGGACACTTTACCCAAACTAGCCAAAGGGGTATTCCATGCCACAGCACATCATGCCCAATGTATGAACTAGGGGGAGTCACCTGGAAGGGACCTATTATTGCTCTGGTCATACTGTAAGCAGATGGTGAGAAATTTTATTGTGCATCACTTTTGGTTTTGTTAATTTTCTATAGAAATCAGGTTTGGAGTCCACAGAAATCTCCCATATCTCTCTCAAACATGTAAGACAAATGAATAACTTTTGTCAATGCCAAAGAGGCTTAATGTTCTTTTATTACTATCTCACCTTAAAAAATTCAAATCAAGGTTTAAAATCCATCCTAAACTAGAGTTAGCACATTCTTAATGACCTAATATTTTTCAGTGTAAAACTTCTCATTTAAACACAAATATCAATAAATTTATTGAATATCCAACTTAATAATTTCATGGCAGATCAGGACATTGAAAAGCTTTCTGGTTTTGGAATGTCTGTTTGAGATCTTTCAGCCTCAAACAATTCAATTCAGAAACATTTGAAGAGTAAAACAAATCATTAGTTACCAGTTCCCTGTCAGTGTTCCAAGGCCAGGTTGGATGAAGCCTTGGGTGATTTGGTTTAGTGTGAGGTGTCCCTGCCCATGGCAGGGGGGTTGGAACTGGATGATCTTAAGGTCCTTTCCAACCCTAACTATTCTATGATTCTATGAATGCTGTAGTCTAACTGGACCATCTGAACCATGTTACCCCAGCTACTTTCTGCTTCAAGGTAACTTTTCTGCTTTCAAATTCAGCAAAGAAACATCTTGTATTTTAATTCAAGTAGAAATATATTGCATATATTGAATATATTTTATGAAAGTAAAAATAATAGACTGTGGTAGGGAGCACTCTAATAATATATGAATCTTTCTGCAAAACAATAAAAGCCAATGCACTGATTCAGTACAATTTCTATTATAAAGATATAATAGAATAGAAAAAGATATAAAGATATATGTGTCTTACATTGCCTTGATATGAGAGTGCCTCACACTCACTAAAATATTTACACCCATAAGTCACAGCATCCTTTGGAGAAGTGTAACTACTCATATTTCACAGATGAACAGCCAGGTATCTGGAGGCACACATTTGGCATTGAAGCACCACACTTCTAATTATCCAGTCATTTTGTGGAATTCACAACCCTAGTTTAGATAGGCTGAGTCCCTAATACAAGAGGTGTGAAGACTTAGTTTTACTGTCATTGTATCATAACAAACTAGAATATAGGACAGACAAAGGCATGACATAAATGTATACCAAGCCCATTGGTGCTTTTTAAAAAAATGGAGAAGACCTAGAATACATAATCCTCATAGTGAGAAACTGTCGGTATTTTAGCAATCCACAACGCATAGTGTTTCCTAGAATGAGGAAAACCAGTTTAGTTAACCTAATGTCATCCATCCAAAACTTAGGTTCCTGGGCTAACTAACCAACACCCTTTTTAGTTGGGAACTGGAACTGGAACTGCCAGAGATAAATGTATCCCCTCTGCAGACAGGTCACATAACACTGTCTCTTCTGTTCTCAGTTTTCATGATAAACACATTACTTGCATGTCAGCTAGGTCTGTGAAAACACTTTAAATCTTTCTTTCTTCCTCATCTCCCACATGACTGTTTCTACCTTCAGACCATGAAATCTTACTGGTGAGAATGATTAACTCCCTCAGTTTGTTATTGAAGCTCTTCTAGTTCATGTAAATACTAATTCTGTGACTATGGACACTTGAATCAAGGTCTTTATGTCCTCAAGTCAAAGTCTATAACCGTCAGACTTCAGAATCAGTCTCTCATTTTCCTCCTGGGCCAAAGATCTTTCCATCATTCAGCACAGTGTAGACCAGCTTTGAAAGCTGAGGAAAAGTGGGTGCCTTCAGAACACCACAGATATAATTTACAGCGGTCAATAAAATGCAGATGGCTCTGCAGTTAAACAGCAGCAGGATTCTGAGGATTAATATTCTGGATTTAAACAGCAAACATGTCACCAAAAACTACTTTATGAAAACAGCTTGGAATCTCTTGCTTGAGGTCACAGAATCCTGAATTTGTTGCAGAAGAGGGAATTGGTCCTGGTTTGCCTTAGTCCAAGATAGCATCTTCATCATCAAGCACTCACTATATCTTGAGTTGCTGCTTTTCCTATGACACATTATTCTTTCCTCTGCAAAAATGCATACAATTTTGAAGCACTCATAGGACAAGACAAAACAAAACAACATCAACAATGAAAAGAGATAAGAAAACAACCAATTTCCTTTTCTCATTTTCTCTGGAATTAAAAATAGTTTTTACCATTTGCAATTTCCAATGCATATTAAAAATCTTTTTGAACCATCTGTAGCAAGATTTACATCAAAAAGTTGTAATAACTGTTATGAGAATGTTCAATACACAAAAGCTCTGTTAAGACTGAAAAGCAAAAACAAAACCAAGGAAGTTACTCCTAATATAATGGAAAACCTCAGGTTATGTCTAAATGCAAATTGAATCTCAGTGGCCTCAAACTCTAAGTTGCCTGTCTGAAGAGACAGTTCCTTTTTTATCATAAGAAAAGTAATTAGAAATTTTTGAAATAAGCTAGAGAGATAGGAGTAGCTCACACCTAATCAGGCATTTTAAGGATGTATATTGGAGGGTGAGGTCTATAGGTGCTTCTGAAGGAAACAGGTGCCTTTGTGATGCCATCATGCAATGTTATGCCAGGGTTACAGAAGCAGAAAGGTGGGTGGATGAAAGAAATCTCATTGCTACTGAGTAGTCACCAAGGACTGTAATGGCTCAGTTTCAAAAAGATGTGTGTGGACCCAAACCTTTTCTTGCGTGACCCAATAACAATAGTAGGTCTCAGAGGAAGGTCTTTTCTATCACTGCATACAACAGTAGGATGATTGCTTCTATAGAGAAGCTGTCAGCCCAAAGTGTGTTTTCTGCATGCTGCTTCTAAGGAAAAGAGGCAGAAAATCAGATAGAGCTAACCTCCATGCAAAAAGAGCACTGGCTTATTTCCACATCAAACCACTACCCACTGGACCACAGCTATTGCAAACTTGAGGGAGAGATAATTCTCATTTAACATATTTTTTTTGTATATGTTCTCTCTCCCCCACTGATGTGTGTGCTACTTCTGAGTACTATATAAAACAACAAAATCCTCAATTTTAAAGTATTTGCTATACATTTGTCCTGAGTTCTTATATGATAGATATGATACTCCTTAAATTCCAGTGCTGTTTTTTGAAGTGGAGAATACAGCTTACTTTTTAATTGTTAAAGCCTTCTGATTCTCCTAAGAAAAAAAAAAACAAAGACTACTATAAGCAGTAGTTATAAATTATTGCCTTTTAATATACATATATTTTTCACACTTTCTGTATTTGCTATAGCAATCTTAAATGACAGCATTGTGTTATTTCTCCAACAATACACATTGCTGGCTTCCTCAGCTACAAAACAACATGCCTAACAGGCTTTATTTAAGTTTCGATAACTAAATAAGAGAATAAAGAACAAAAAACTGCTTCTCTGTGTCTCTCCTTTCTTTATTATTTTGCTAGGAGGCAAAAAAACTGAGCCTTTCTTACCCAGACCTCTGCCCTACTGTGTCTCTTTAAATTTGATTTGCTGCAATGCAGTATTTTGTTTACTCTCAAAGAAATGAAGTAAAGGACAGTGATAAGTAGCTACAGACCCAGAGACTGCAGCATAGAGTCCAAATGCTTCTGATAGCTCATGTTTTTAAAGGCTTGTCTACTTTGAAAAAAAGGTTTAGAGAGGTTACCTGAAAAAAATAACTTAAATGAAGACGTAAAATAGAGTTTGAGCTTCACATGGGAGAATAGAAAAATTCATTACTATAATTCCTTTGTAAAAGAAAGGGATGGTAAAGGTAGATAGCAACATCAATGCTGGTATAAGGCATGGTGATTACATAAAGAGTAAAAGCTACATATCAGTTATTTAGGTTGCTACTTTGGGGATTTTATACTTACAATAGCAGCTAAGAAGGTTTTTGTAAATCATCTGCAGTGCTCAGAATTACTTGACTTTTTTAATGATTTCACATATGAATACCATAGAATCATAGAATAGTTAGGGTTGGAAAGGACCTTAAGATCATTGAGTTCCAACCCCCCTGCCATGGGCAGGGACACCTCACACTAAACCAAATCACCCAAGACTTCATCCAGCCTGGCCTTGAACACTGCCAGGGATGGAGCATTCACAGCCTCCCCAGGCAAACCATTCCAGTGCCTCACCACCCTAACAGGAAAGAATTTCTTCCTTATATCTAATCTGAACTTCCCCTGTTTAAGTTTTAACCCATTACCCCTTGTTCTATCACTACAGTCCCTAATGAAGACTCCCTCACCAGCATCCTTACAGGCCCCCTTCAGATACTGGAAGGCAGCTGTGAGATCTCCATGCGGCCTTCTCTTCTCCAGGCTCAACAGTCCAAACGTCCTCAGTCTGTCTTCATATGGGAGGTGCTCCAGCCCCTGATCATCCTCGTGGCCCTTCTCTGAACTTGTTCCAACAGTTCCATGTCCTTTCCATGTTGAGGACACCAGAACTGCACACAATACTCCAAGTGAGGTCTCACGAGAGCAGAGTAGAGGGGCAGGATCACCTCCTTTGACCTGCTGGTCATACTCCTTCTGATGCAGCCCAGGATATGGTTGGCTTTCTGAGCTGTGAGCGCACATTTAAGCCAGCTCATGTTCATTTTCTCATTGATCAATACCCCCAAGTCATTCTCCGTGGGGCTGCTCTGAATCTCTTCTTTGCCCAACCTGTAGCTGTGCCTGGGATTTCTCCGGCCGAGGTGTAGACCTTGCACTTGGCATGGTTAAACTTCATGAGGTTGGCATATGGTACAGAAATACATACATTAGCTACTGACTAGGTACACATTATCCACATGCACATAGTGTTTATAATGTACACATGTATAAATACATATGAATAGATAAATATTAATATAATAACACAAGTTTTACATTTTATAGTAGGTCCAACAAAGACACACACATAAGAAGACATTTGCTGATAACATTTTGTTGCTGTTTTTCTATTGCATTCAGTTGTGCAATAGAGATAGAATCAGCTGATATCCTGAAGTCTCTAGCAGACCTACTTTTCAATGAACAAATTGCCCATTTTATTTATAGGAGACATATTTTGCTAAACGTTTACAGGCAAATGTGCAGACATATGTCTCAAAGAGTTAATTACAAAAGTAGTCAATATATGTATTCCAAAACCAAACACAGAGAAAAGGAAGAGGAAAGAGATGACAAGGTAGCTCTCAAAGAGATGGGAAACTGAGCATGTGAAAGACCCCAAAAAGGAGTAACAGAAGCTCTCTGCTTCCCCCTGTAGGAGAAAAAACTGCTTTAGCACGTCTGATTTGCACATATTGCTTTGATTAATATTAATACATCAGTGTGCTCCATCAGACTCTCATGTCTGCTGTGCTCTATTTCACATATTAGAAGACACAATGTATGCAAATATATTTACAGAAATAAATGATGAGGAAACTGTAAGATGTAATAGCTAAAGGAAAGAGGTAATCCTTACTTACAATGGTTTCCAGTTGGGTAGCGAGGCCAAATCCAAGTTTTTGTGCCTGTTTCTTTAGTTTATGAATATATCAAATATATCAGGTGGTATGGTTCTGCTCCTGGCTTTTAACAAAGATATTAAGAATTCAGGGAAGTGAATAAAAAGTTTCCTGGTTTCCTTTGTAATTCCTTACTATCCCTTTTCCTTCATTTAGACACATAGTATTTGTTTTTCTGGGATATTTGTTTCCTTATGAGATCTTCAGTGTGGTTTTGGCTTGGTTTTGTTTCACATTCATCCTTGTTTGTTTATTTGCAGTGGAGCTATAAATGAAGAATAACAATAATATTATTTGTAATATAAGAGCATAACTACCTATCATGACTTACACAAATAAATGTTAGAAACTAGTCTAGGCTAGTAGTTCATCTCATTTACACCCATCCATGTGAAGAAGTAGGCAGGAAAATGTAACTGAAGAAATTCTTTTTGTCAAAACTTAATCTATTACACATAGATGTACATCTGAGGACACTCATACACTCACTAGACCACATTCTGATTCCTTTAGCTTGTTTCAGTCACCCAGAGTGCAAATCAGAGCACCTAAAATGAGAAATTTTTTTAGTCTGACCAAAAAGGCAATAAGTGCCACCAGAGAATGACTCAGAACACTGGAAGGTGCATGATTAATGTCTGTGTACATTAATATTCTTTGAAATGCAAAAATTATTACTTTTATATAAAAATACAAATTTATATGGATGTCAGTGCTTTCAAAAATTTAAGGTCACCATCTGCTTTGGGTGGGATTTATCTTACCAAAAACTTTTACACCAGAGCCAACCATCCTTAGCCCCTCTAAATAGAAAGACTCTTCAATTGAATATTTCATGTCATCTTGAAGGAGATGTCTGAAATTAAGAGTTATAGTGAACTGTGCCATGAATAGACATATGTTTTACCACTGACCGTGAAGACAGTCTTGGTACTACCAAAAGGTGTGTGCAGTTACACTACATGAGTATAAAGCTAGGAGAGATTAGCCAATATTTCAGGTCATACAAGACAGATCCTTGGAGTGCTTCTCATTTGTAATAGATTTTTACTATTTAATTGCCATTACTTATCATTAGTGGGGTTCCAGGCACAGCTGCAGGAGTTGCCATATTTTTTATCTACCTCTTGTTCTCACTTGTCTTTTGAGGAGCAGCTGCAACATACTATTGAAGTTCCCTTACATGCAAACGACTATTCAGAGTATGAAGCCATGGAATTATGTCCAAAATATAATTAAAAGGTAGTAAAGTAACCTTATATTATATTCTATGGAATATACTAGTTTTAGTAGAAAAAAAAAAAAAGCTACTTCTCCTGTTCTGTCCTCCTGTTCCCCTGATCATTTGTCTAGCCTACTCTAGGCAAGATGGCACACAAATCCTCAGTAAAATTATATTACTTGATTGTGGTTATAAAATCCCTTGATCCTTTGAGTTAAAGTAATTATTTATGGCATTTTTCAATTTAAGACTTAAGATTTTTATTGTTACTCTTTAATAAGTGATAAACTCCTTAAAGATTAATTGAAAATGTGCCTTTGTAGAGTTTGGGTTTTTTTTAAAAAAAAAATGCTCCTTGTTCTAATTTATTTTCTCATTTTCTTTATACTTTACTTTTTTTGTAAAGATAATTGCACATTTTTTATACTGCTTATAAGGGCAACACGTTTTGAAACACTACAGGTATTTTACATGACTAAAATGTTTTTCAAACAGAAAAATAATTCAATGTTAATATAGTTGATCAATAAACTCTCTCCTTTATAGAATATTTTTCTGAATTTATTTAGGGAACAAATAATTTATGGAAAGATTGATGTACATTCAAGAATTAAAAAAGAATGTTACAAAGTGAATTTAAGATGCATATACAAAAAAGAAACTACATGCTAACAACTGCTTTTAAATATTAATTTTGTAAAGAATTTTTTTTTTTGCCATTGGAAAAGAGCAATTCATCAAAACAAAACTGTTCATAAGAAAGAGCTTTTTTCCATGAACAGCCAGAACAACATTCTGACAAATGTTGAAAACTAGATGTTTTAAGGGCTTTAAGCTCTCCAAATAATCAGCATTTATGCTTTAAAAAAAAATGTTTTTTTCTCTTAATCTACATTTCAATTTAAAATAATGCAAAGAAGTAATGAAGTAAAAAGAAAAAAAATAAAAATTTGATTGCTCAGAAGAATCAAATTGAAATGTTTTGATTGACCAACACAAAGTCTCCTATTTTCTCTCCTGAACACTTCTGAGAGATTTATCTTTCACCTCATTCCAACACTGGAACATTTTTCTATAACCTTGAAAATTCTTACAATTCCCACAAAAAGCAAGAAATTAAAATTTCATAAAGATAAACTAGACACAGAAATGGACAGCTACTGCAAACAGTGAAAAATTCAAGAACTTATGGGTACATTTTCATAAATAAATAAATAAAGCAAATAGAAGTGAAAAAATACATTTATGTTTATCAATAAGGCATTCTGTGGTTAAGAAAAAAGAATCAAGAATTATATACCTAAGGGAATATGCAAAATCATATGCCCTTATGGGGCTTGGCAGGGTCAAGATTCATTTAGGCAAGGTGGAGAAAGAACCAGGCATCTGATATTATAATAAAAGTAACATCAAAACAGACTGATAAATCCAGTCATCTTCAAAGCAGATTTAGGTTAATAGAAGTTACAGGAGTGGGCAAGCAGTTCAGCAAACCTTATCATTTATGGGTTCATCTTCATGACCTCTTGCTCTTGCAGAAAGCAGTCTCAACTGTGGCAATTATCTTAGTTCAAATGGCTAAGGTATCTGTGTAAATTCATGGATTCTTCTAGCATAAATCTCTACCTAGAAGCCCAGGTAGTCTTAAGACAGCATTTTCCCTTCATCAAAGCTGTGACTTTGACTATTACATGACAAATTATTTCATAATGGGTTAAGGAGTAACATTCAGTGTTATTTAATGACAGAAATCTCCCTACTCCCACTCTATTCATATGAACCAGAAGTTACCAAATGTCCTTTCAACATTTTTCCTATTTATCCTTCTTCTACACACTGTTAAATGATAAAGAGGTTCTCTGTATGGTGAGGGGTTGTTCACATATATGTTATATGACAGAGCATAATGTAGACATCACGTCTCTGTGGCACAAGTTTTAAGCTAAGAATTGTGTATTTTCTAACAGGACTTTTCTAGGTCAAAACTGGACTGCAAAAACTGGACTGCAGAGTCCTGGCTCTTGAGAAGCATTGCAGTTTCTGTTCCTCTCCAGGAGTCTTGTGGCACATGCAACTGCTTGGTGTGCTGGGCTGCTGTAGCAGCAATATGGGACTCCTGAGGGACACAGATAACATGTGGGAGAGGCATGTATGACCATGAGGGTTGTCCTGGACTCTGCAAAACAAATGAAAATATTTTCCCATGTTTCCCATGTGTTAAAGGACCACAGCTGTGGTGCAGTCCACAGACCCCTCAGCATTGCCCTGTCATTACCTCTTACATCTTTATTGTATTTATTTATGATAGCGAAAGCACTTTAGAAATTGGGAGGAGCAAGCATGCATTCAGGGTATTGAGATGGCTATGGCATGCAAGGAGCCCATCAAAGCTTCCTTTTATTTCCATGTACAACAGATCAAATTCCCTACCCTCTGTTAATGTGCTGGCAGCAGATATTGCTCAGGGAAAAGCAGGACAAGGACTTCAAACAAGTACTTAATTGAACATGACATTGTTAGTGAGCAATAGAGAGCCATAGTCCTATGGCAGAGATAAATGCTAATGTGGCTTCCCTTTGGGAAACACTATCTGCTGTATTCCAAATACTCCAACTTTCACTGCATTCATACACCAGCTACACAATTAATTTCTCTCTCATGGGGCCCTTCTGTGAAGGAGACCACATCTGAGATCCCTGACTCCTACTGCTGCCATCTGTAGCATCAGCAAAGAGCTGCATGAAAAGTCCCTTTCAAGACAAAAATCTCTCTCTATATTTCTATGAAATCCTCAGTGACAGGGAATAAACAGCATTTTCTAGATAGGTAAGTTTCACTCTGTGCCACACTTCAGATTCACCACCTTATTATATCCAAGCTTGTGTAAAAATTGCCAGCTTCTCAAAATGTTGCTTGGAGGATTTTTAGGCAAAAAGAAAACTCTTGCTATCTGTCATTCCTTCTGTTACCCATAGATTGGTGGCAGGGACTCCCTTGATTTTATAGCTTCAGGCCAGGAGGTTTACGACAGTGGCTGAAGACTGTCTGCACTGTAATTCCTATATTGTACCACGATTTTTATTTTCTTTTTACTCTTTGAAGAGTGCTTCTGAAAATCACTGGAGGGTGCTTAAGGAGCAGATTAGCATTTATCTGGCATCTTCCCCTGAAAATGACATTTATAATACCAGCTTTAACCCCTTGGTACTTCTAAATAGAAGTGACATTTAGCCACAAATCCTTTCTGCAACAGCCTGCATAAACAGCATAACAGGTCTTGGAGGACTTCCACCTGGATTTTATCCCTGCCTCAGTCTAACAGGGACACAAGAACAGTGTAGGATCTGAGGATGGAAAGATTGGGTTGTATCCAGAGACCTTGAAAATAGACTATCAGAAGCCAGGAAGATTGAAATAGCCAGGAGGTTTTTGGATCCTTTCCTGATTTACTGCAGAAAAATTTAATTTCAAACTTCAGAGAAAGACTGTATTGCATTGCTTCATTTCTTAGATGACAAGATTATATCACCTCCCTGTAGAAAAGCTTCCTCATGCCTGTACTATTATTTCCAACAGTCAAAGTTCAATCAGAATTTTAGGGTAGTTGTCATTTTCTTTCCAGATCACAGTTCTTGGGTCAAGTTTACATGGGGGAAAAAAGAAAAAAAACAACAACAAAACAAACAAAAAAAAAAAAAACACAACCTCCCCTCACCCATACCAAAACCTAACCAAACAAAAATCCCAGATGATTCATGTGCATAATTTTTTGGATAGCTGGCTGTCACGGCCATGGAGAAAATATAAATATTCATTTTCCTTGGATTTAAAATCCAAAGAGTAAATATTGTGTCAAGAGGGCCTGATAATTAATTTCTGATCATTGTTGCTTGGCAGTCCTATACTGAATCTGCCCATGATTCAAGTTGCAAGTTTAGGTCAGATTTCTGTAAGATTTCAGACTTTCCCTGACTGATAACTGAACCTCTTGGGAAAGAGCCGTCACTGGGACCATTTGCATGCAAAGTGAGGTAAACTGAGCTTAGTGTGCTCATATGGTCATGCATGTTAATAGACACATATTGCGCTGCAATGAATATTATATCTAGAATTACACCTCCATTTTAGGTTAGGGGGCTTTTGAACATCTATGGCTTCAGAACTTCAAAAGCACATTTCAGTGAGCACAAAATTTCCTGTTCAGACAATAAACTATTCACTCTTGTCTCCTTTTAAAATGGAAAGAAAATACCCATTGAGATGAAGCATTCACTTGGTCCCAATAAGTGCTGTGACAAGTTCTTTGTAACCTCTTGTGTTGTTCTTTTGAAATGCTTTGCAGAGAACAATCAATGAGGTAAAAGTCAAGGACAACAAATTCACCTTGAATAAAGCCCCTGAAAGGAAAATAAAAAGTTCAACAAAACCTTAATGAACTATGAATAACAATCAATAGACTAGAGGATGACCACCTATAAAAAGGTGACATCACTGTACAGCAACTTTATACTTCATATGTTACTAGAAACACTTCACAATTTCTCATTACAGGACAGTCTTTTGATCACACAGTAATTAAAATGTTAATTTAAAAGAAACATGGCATCTGCTATGGACAAGATCTTCCAGATGGTCAATTTTAAAGTAGAAAGAACCAGGGCTTCCTGCTTCACTGTGTGTCCATACTGATACCTAAAGATACTTATACAGAGACACATATAAATGTATTTATTTACAAAATTAGGAATTATGCCAAGAATCAAAATTATATACAGCCTTACAATATGCTCATCCTGAAGTCAGTCCTTCCAAATTAGAACTGAGATACAGCAAGTTCAAGTATTGCTAATGTTGTTCTGTGTGAACCAAGGATATTATACTGGGGAGAAAAAAACCACCCAAACCCTAACAGAAATGCAGAGATGGAAGAAAGGTGAAGTCTGACAAGAATAACTTTAACTAAGAGAGATCAATTCTGTTCATTAATATGACACTGAATGAAACCTGTATGTGTTAGAAGCTAGAAATCCTTAAAATCTGTCATTAACCTATCTCTCCTTTTGCAAGTTGATTTTAAAGCTACACACATATTGTAAAACCACTGAAATTAATTAAAAAAGACCCCGTCATACAGTTTTCTGAAGATACCTGATTTATACTATTCATATGACACTGAGATTAGGAATAAGGACAAAGAGTAGCAACACTGTTTAGGTCAAATCATATAACCACAGAACCATAGAATATTTCAAGTTGGAAGGGACCTATAAGGATCATAGAGTCCAAACTCCTGCTCCTTGCAGGAATACTTAAAACTAAATCATATGACATCACCCTGGCATTCCTTGATCTCTGACAGGCTCCCTGGGGAGCCTGTTACAATAACCAGCCATCCTCTCAGTGAAGAACCTTTCTGAACTTTTCCTGATGCAGCCTCATTCCATCACCTTGTGTCCTGTTGATGATCACCAGAGAGAGGAAATCAGCATCCATCTTCTGCTGGCCCCCTTGAGGAAGCTGTAGAAGGCCATGAAGTCATGGCTCTTCTCCAAGCTGAACAGACCAAATTACCTCAGCTGCTCCAAGTCTTGCCCTCAAGGCCTTTCAACCTCTGGGTTGCCCTCCTCTGGACACAATCTAATAGTCTGATGTTCTTATACTGAGCCATCCAAAACTGTGCACAGCATTCAAGATGGGGTTGCACTAGTGCAATGTAGAATGTGACAGTCACCTCTCTTGATCAGCTAGCAATGCTCTCCTTGATGCCCCCCAGGCCAGAGTTGAGCCTTCTGGCTGCCAAGGCACACTGTTGACTCATATTTAACCTGCCATCAACCCAGACCCACACATCTCTTTCCATGGGATTGCTTTACAGGCTCTTGTTTCCCAATTTACATGTATAAGCAGGAGAACCTTATCCCAGATGGGAAATCTGGCAGCTGCTCTTGTTAAGCTTCATACTATTAGTGATTGCTCAGCTCTAAAGCTTATCCAGATTTCTGTGTAAGTCCACTCTATGCTTGAAGTAGTCCACAGCTCCTAGTTTAGAATCATCATCTGCTTGTGCTCGGCACTGGTGAGGCTGCACCTTGAATACTGTGTTCAGTTCTGGGCCCCTCACTACAAGAAAGACATTCAGTTGATGGAGCAAGTCCAGAAAAGGGCAACAAAGCTAGTGAAGCTCTGGAGAATAAGTTTCATGAGGAACAGCTGAGGAAACTTGGGTTGTTTACTCTGGAGAAGACAAGGCTCAGGAGGGACCTTATCAGTCTCTACAAGTACCTTAAAGGAGATTGAAGTGGGGTGGGTGGGTCAGGTCCAGTCCTTTCTCCCAGGTAACAAGCAGCAGGACAAGAAGAAACGGCCCCAAACAGTGCCAGGGGAGGTTTAAAATGGATATTAGGAAAAATTTCCTCACCAAGAGGGTCATCAGGCATTGGAACAGGCTGCCCAGGGAAGTGATGAAATCACTGCCCCTGGAAGTGACAAAAACTATGTAGATGAAGCCCTTATTGACATGGTTTAGTGGTGGTCATGGCAGTCCTGGAGTACTGGTTGGATCTGATGATCTTAAAGGTCATTTCTAACCTAGCTGATTCTAAGATCCAATGATTCTATGATACATTTACAGGCTTAGTTACATTGATTAAGGGCAACTATCATAATTCCTCTGCTGATTCTCTCAGTTATCTTCTTTTGCACAATGATCTATGTTGAAACAGATTCATTCTCCTGCACCTAATAACGATTCATTCAGGAAGAGGAAAATCTCTTTTTTTCTGTGGTGGTAATTTGCATTATTGTTATAATTAAGAGCCGTGACCATGTAGCAGGCCTGCATTCCAATAGAAATTCTGTAAACCCAGCTGTCTTCTTTCCCAAAGACAATTTAGAGTAGATGAAAGCAAGCAGTTGAGGCAGAAGGACACAATATCAATCAGCAGGACAGATCTTTGTCTCAGCACAACAGCAGGTTTCCCATTGTCGTGCATTTTTGTATAATTTACAAGAGCAATGGAAAGGAGAAAAATTAAATCATATTGTAAATTTTTATCAGGAGCTCATGTTAGTAATGAAGGAAATCATATTCTCATCTAAGTAGTTAATAAATTAGTAAACCAAGCTGCATTTCACAACATTTCTGCCCTTAGATGCCGCTTTTTGCAGAGCCTAACCACCAATTGACTTCACTCACCTGGGGAGAGGGGAGGTTGTGCAAGAAATTAAGCTGATGAGACAAGACAGAGAAGCTCTATAAATCCAATTCCTAGTATTTGAAACTCATCCAGTAATTTATAGCGCAAAAGTGACAAGTAGTTGCAGATTTGGATTATCTGTTCTAGTTAAGGCATTACAAGTAATTCTGATTAATTTAAACTACTCCAAGTAAAATTAAAAGCATTATTCAGCATAATAATGCTTTAGAACACATCATTGTATCAGATTTTTATGCAAGTGCAACAGGCTTTACAAGCTCTTACCACATAGACAATAATGGTTGGTGTATGTGGTATTTGCTAATAGAGCTAAGTTTTGGTGAATTAAAATATTTAAGAATAAAAGTCACACATATATAAGATCTAGAATTATGGATCTATACCATCTGTGAACAGCCATTTAGTCAACTGGTTTCACAAATCACAATGTGCAACTGAGTCTACAGTCTCAATTTTATACCCATAAATTCCATCCATTTACTTCTCTTATGGTAAAAATCCATACTTTCATTAAATACAAGAACAATGCTTCTTCATTTGAACACAAGAAATTTGGAAGAGGCTCAATTCTTGGAATCTGGGCAAGGCTCTAGAGGAAGTATCAGTGTGAACACTTTCTGACAATCTTCCTAAACCCTTTCTTGCAGTGCATTGTTTTCCTCTCAATAACAAACAAAACAAAACAAATCCATCCCCCCAAAAACAAACAAACAAACCTGCCAGTGCTTTCCTGGGATGTGAGAAAGAAATGGTGTAATTTAATGGTCATTTCCACTTTTCAGCTATGTTGTCTAAAATTACAGTGAGATACGTGACTCTCAGATGTGTTGCTTAGAAAGTTCAGTATGTACATCTGAAATGTAGGGCTTTGCTTAGTGCTTGCACTGAGAAAACACATCAGTGATGTGCATTTTCTGGAAAAGTTTTAGGAGCATATTGTATTTTTTCACATATTTAAGTAAAACTTCAGAGATGAACATCATCCAAAGTAAAGAACAGCTGTGAAACTTTCAAGTTCTCTATTTTAAATTGTATTTCTGAAAACAAATTATATCAATTAAATGCTAATAGTTTGTAATCATCTTCTTAAAACAGTAACTCATTTCTCCATTACAGTCTCAATGTATTCATGCGACAAAGAATTTGATCAGCAGTATTTGTGCTGTAGATTCATTCTGTGCGTATGTAAAAATATGTTTGGGTGTGCATATAAGTACATAGTATAATTATGCACTCCTGGTGCAATTTCAGCAGATTTTCAGTAATCCCAACTATTTATGCCATTCTTATAACTTGTCATTTACAGTGGTGGTATTTGCTCTGGGCTGATTAATGCACTTGTGTTCTCAGAACACTCTCATTTAAATGTCCTCATCTGCACCACTGGTGGCATGTTATGAATGCCCCAAGAAATGCTCCTGCACCCATGTGTCATTTTAGTTAGATTTAAAGAGCCCTTTGGGGAAGGACATTTCAGACTTTTTCCTAAGGATTTGCTTTGTTCATGACCCTGCCAGACACAATGGCATTTTTGCATAGCCAGACTGCTTACACTGAACAGTGTGTCTAAGGAACTAATCGATGTGCTATTTCCAATGTGTATTTGACACTGTTTATCCATCAGATATTTATTACGTGTACTTTTACAGCATTTTCCTCTCACTTCCTTTTTACAGTCTGAAGAAAATAAACCTCTCATAACTATTCTTTATGATAGAAGACAAGCCATAAGAGAAGTAGGTGTTTTTCAACTGTCATTTACACTGACATTCTGTTTGTCTGTTTTGCTTTGCTTAATAATACTTCTTTTCATAGAATCATAGAATAGTTAGGGTTGGAAAGGATCTTAAGATCATCTAGTTCTAACCCCCCTGCCATGGGCAGGGGCACCCCACACTAAACCATATCACCCAAGGCTTCATCCAACCTGGGCCTTGAGCACTGCCAGGGATGGAGCATTCAAAGCTTCCCTGCGCAACCCATTCCAGTGCCTCACCACCCTAACAGGAAAAAAACTTCTTCCTTATATCCAATCTGAACTTCCCCTGTTTAAGTTTTAACCCATTGCCCCTTGTTCTATCACTACAGTCCCTAATGAAGACTCCATCCCCAGCATCCCCATATGCCCCCTTCAGATACTGGAAGGCTGCTATGAGGTCTCCACACAGCTTTCTCTTCTCCAAGCTGAGCAGCCCAAACTTTCTCAGCCTGTCTTTATATGGGAGCTGCTCCAGTCCCCTGATCATCCTCATGGCCCTCCTCTGGACTTGTTCTAACAGTTCCATGTCCTTTTTATGTTGAGGACACCAGAACTGCACACAATACTGCAAGTGAGGTCACACAAGAGCAGAGTAGAGGGGCAGGATCACCTCCTTTGACCTGCTGGTCACGCTTCTTTTGATGCAGCCCAGGATGTGATTGACTTTCTGGGCTGTGAGAGCACACTGCAGCCGGCTCCTGTTCATTTTCTCATTGATCAATACCCCCAAGTCATTCTCTGTGGGGCTGCTCTGAATCTCTTCTCTGCCCAACCTGTAGCTGTGCCTGGGATTGCTCCCACCCAGGTGTAGGACCTTGCACTTGGCATGGTTAAACTTCATGAGGTTGGCATCAGCCCACCTCACAAGCATGTCAAGGTCCCTCTGGATGGCATTCCTTCCCTCCAGTGTATCAACCGAACCACACAGCTTGTGTCATTAGCAAGCTTGCTGAGGGCGCATTCAATCCCACTGTTCTTGTCACCGACAAAGGTGTTGAACAAGACTGGTCCCAACACCAACCCCTGAGGGACCTCACTTGTTCTCTTCTAAACAAACTTTGCTTCAATAGACTCTGTGCATTCCTGAAACACTCTTTGCTTTCTTAGAAGACTGAAACTTTCATGCTGTAGATTGAACCTCAGACTGCAACATTGTAAAAAAAACAAATTCAATAGTCTAAAGATGCCAATTTTTCACATGTGCTGACAAGTGCTGTCTATTTGGTTATGCTCAGAACCTTATGCCTGCATTTTAAGATTACTTTTGCAGTGTGGTGTTGAAAAAAAGACATTTGTAAAGGGGAACCAATCTTCTGTATTAGGGCCAACTGGAAAGATGATCATCTAATACAACTATAAAAAAATTGTAGACTTAATTATGCAATCTCTGAATTGGACCTGCTACTCCTAATTAAACCATAGCATTTATTTTTAGATAGGTATTGAACCATAAAGATTTCAAATGAAGTTGACGTCTTTTGGGAAGATATGCAAATGTTTCTTTACTCACTGTAAAATTACTGTCATTGTTAAAATGCATATATTTTCTACTTAAACTTCACTGACTTTATGTTAATTCCTCTCAAGAGAGCAAACCAAGAGAGAAAGAAACTGGAACAGTTAGAGAATGGCAACAAATACTCACTGATACATTTTTCCAGTGAAGGGATTCATTGGCAAGTTCAGACCACTAAATTTACGTGCCTTAGGCTAACTATGTTCTGTGAATGCTGTCTGATCTTCATATGACTACACACAGAAAGCAGCTCCCCCAGTATAATAAGTCATGTTCCAGTACACCTCATGTCCCAGATCAACTTTATTTTCCTGGAGTCTTCCCTTTTTCTGCAAGTCGCTTCTGAACTGGTGTGACCAGAAAGTGGACTTAGATTTCGAGGTCTGACTTCACCACCACTTTATGGCATGCAATAACTTCTCCTGCTTTACCTGCCATGATTTTCCTAATAAATACCAATATGTAGTTTGACTTATTTGAGGTGAAAGCACACTGTTGCTCTATGTTCATCTCCACTGTAATCTCCAGGTGCTTTTCAGCAAGGTACCCATCCAGTCAGTTCCTACCTTATGCAGCTATTCCTCCATAGATTAAAAAGTCATAGTTCTCCCTCTTGAACTCTGCACTCTGCTCCTCAGCTTTCTCAAAGAACCTCAAATTGAGGCAGTTTTTACACTGTGATGTGCCATCCACTGATGGTGGCACATCTATAATCTGCTGAAGGGTATTTTGTCTCATGACTTTGGTCATTTATGAAACTATTGAACATCAGCCTCAGTACAGACCATTGGGATGTTAGCAACTGCCAAAGAGATAGCAAGTGATAGATTAAAGTATCCTTTGAACCCAGTTGTTTAGACAATTTTAAACCCATCTATCTATCTATTAGTCCAGACACTTCCTCAGGTTCCAAGGGTTGGGGAGGAAAGTATGTTATCAAAAACACTACAGAGGTCTAGTCTTCCCTTGTGTGTTTCACATTTCTCATTGAATTTTCTCAATCTCAATGGCTTTACATAGATTATAGTCAGAAGCTGCTCAGTCATGTGAGCCCGTTCTTCCAGCACCCCTGGGGAATCCCTACAGCCCCATGTATTTCAATACAGCTTCTCTAGGTGGTCCTTAAACTGCTGTCCCTCTGTTGCTGGCTCTGTGCCTCTCTCCCACCCTCTCCTAGTATGTATAGGGATCTGGGAAAATTGAATTTGTCCACTGAAAAATACTGGACTGGAAAAGTTGCGATCAGCACTAGCAAGCACTATCTTTTTTTTTTTTTCTACTGCTGAAAGTATTTTTCCTTTGTCAACCCAAAAGGTGTATCAAACAAACAGTAATTGCACTTGCAGCTTAATAGTCTTGTAAACAATATAAGTCAAGTAGATGATACAAGTTGCCATCACTTGGTAGATTCAAATCAAGCGAATTATACTATTTGTCCTCTGCGGAATGATCTTACTGTCTGATATACTGCAGCAAGTATTATAGTGTACTCTATTTAAGGGCTAAAGTTTTCTTTTTTTTTTCTCCAGGACCTTGGTCTACAGATGTGACAGATGAAGTTTCTGCAGAAAACTTCAGTGGGTGAAGAGTTTTCTAGAAGGGCCTGGGGCAAAATATTTTACATATATAATTTTTACTTCCTGCCAATACTCCTGCATTTAAAAACAATAACAACATTTAAAAATGCTTGGGTGTTTCTTACCTTACTTCATGAGACTAAGAAAATCTGCCCCATTCTTCCATACAAAAATGGATATTCCATAAATGCTTGTATGACAACAGTATCTAAGGGAACCAATGAAATGCTCAGTACCAGGGTACAATTGTGTTCAGCATGGAGTACACAGAAAATCAAAAAGATTGTCTTTGAAGTTTGTCTTTGAGATGAAGACTGTGCAGTCAGTAAAAATTCAGATTACTGAACATGGCCATCCCTCAAGTGACACCCCAATGTACCTACCAGGCCTTCAGCTGCTGCTCCAGAGACCAGTGGTCTCCTAAACCTTCTGTCTTAGCCAGACACATGCCCTAGTGTATTCTTGATGCTATTAATACCTACGTTTACACTCCTGCCTCTACATACAGCACATGGCATAAGAAACACAGCAGAATTCAGCTCTAACATAAACCATCTAAGTGTGTTTTATGCCAGGGCAGTAACAACCCCCCCTCCCTTTGCAGTCTGCAGAGATCTAGACAATACATTTAACAAATTAGCCAGCCATTCAGCTCAGCCTGTTAAATAAAACGGCCTCACTCCAGTTGCCCACAGGTAAGATCTTGCTAACTTTTGAGATATCCTAGGGACAGCCACCACAGTGCTTACAGAGAGGGCACAGTCACTAGTAGCTCAGTACCTCTCTAGAGAGACAGCTGGAGACTATGTCAAATCATCCACGGCACCCGAAAAAAAAACCACTGAAATGAATGTTTAAGTAACTGTGTCCTTTCCACCATAAGTAAAGCTTTTGGCATACTTCCTTGCTTAATTTTTTTTCTGAATAAGTAGGAGTATTTTTAAATATCCTTCTCTTATATTATCGTCATCCTCATTCATTTGATTGGTGCATTAGGCTTCCATTATATGATTTTATTTTACCTCTCCATCAGCTTGGTTATTCATAAACTCCTACACACAGAAGGAACTAATATGAGTAAATTATTCAGAAGTAAGAATGGAATTTGCCAGATCTTGCTAAGCTATTCATGCCAACACAATGAACATTCATTACCTTTGTAACAGAGGCATTATGTTAAGTATTGATTAAAAAATAATTGTTGATTTTTTTTAAGTAAAAAATCTTAAAACTAACCTAGTTCCAATTATTACTATGTAGAAAAGATCTAGCTTAGGCAAAATATGCTTTCTATTTTTTTAATTATTATTTTTTCTTTAGATACATATTTGATTGAAACAAAAATACGCTATTTTTGGAGTTGGAATTTGTTTATCAAAGTTATTTCATCCAAATCAGTGAACATAAAGCTTAAATTGCTAACATATTTGATAGCTTGTAGAGCAGTTGACAGACTCATTGCCAAAGCCATACAGAAAATTTATTGTGAAAGATAGCTTTCTTCTTTTGGCCTTTATAACCTTCTATATGACATTTTCAGCTTTGCCTTTAACTAGCAAACTGTATAATATAATAAAAATAATCAGTTCAAGCCACAAGATGACTGCAAGCTATTCCACAAAAGTTTAATGGCGTTATTTTTCAGGTTGGCTGAGACAATGATCACAATAAAAATTTACCATTTTAATTGGAAAATCCAAGATATAACAACATCCATTACAGGTTTTTCAAACAGCTTTTCACTTGCAGAGATTCATGATTTATCACTTGCAGTACATTAGTTCTTTGTATATCTACTAAGATGTAGCTTGAGAATCAATTCAGCTGGATTTTACCAGCAATTAAACTGGTTTTCAGGCTACAAATGCAGTCTGCAAAATTTACTCAAGTGAAAATTTTCCTCATCAACTCTGCTTTGAATAAATGTCCTCTAATCAGTAAATTTGATTATATATTTCAAAATATAAATTCCAGGAAAAAGTAATATTGTTATTTAAACTACACTTTTAATTGATAATGGTTATTTCTTTGCTTTTCCCAATAAGTACCAATAAGGAGCAATTTTGAACAATATTGTTGTAAATACTTTTTTGTACTAGTTATGGCTTTTAATTCATTTGCAAAACTGCTCTTAAACTTTCAACTTGACACATGAAAACATAAACTTATCTTGTGTACTTCCTATTTAATTTCCTAAAATTGCTGGTTTAATATGTGTTCCCACAATAAGATTTCCTGCTGAAGTGTTCAGCTCTATCTACATGTAAATTGAATAATCTTCCAAACACAAGGAAAAGGAGGCACTATTAAATATGAAACCTAATTTCTGTAAGAAATTAAGCACTATGACATCCTACAATAATAAATTATGATCACAGAATTTCATTAAGAACAAACATGATGCTGTTAAACTGTTCATCAGCAGTAAACAGGTTGTCTTATATTTAATGGAGTCATAAAACCAGGAAAAACTTATCTTCATTATCTTTGTTGTTTGGTTTGGATTTTTTTTACAGAAAATACCATGTAAAAAATACCATAGCAGCTTTAATTCTCCTGAGTTTAATTCTCTTGTTTCAATAACTGATTCAAGTTATTATATACAATTTGAAATACTAAATAGCTAATGGCAATGGCTGTTAAGATAGGTATTTAAATAGATCAGATAAATTGCAGAAAGGCTTAAATGTGCAGAGAAGCATCTTCCTCTCTTAGTTAAAGACAACCCAGATGATGTCTCTCCTTTAAACTGAATCAAATATACCTGTTATATGCAAATACTGGTTATTTCTTTAGAAAAATGTTCTAAAAATAAGACAAAAAAAAGTCACAGTGTAGATAGATCATATCACAGAAAAACAAGATGGTATAAGGTACAGTTAGAAGGAAGCACATATTTATGGTTTAATATTGCAGCAATATTAAGCTTTCCAGTAAAGCTTTCTGAAAAAAAAAAAAAAAAAATTAGCCATAACCTTAGTCTTTTTTTTTAAAAAATTCCTTTTAGTGCCTGATCATGGAAAAATTAATATGCAGGTTCTTCTCTGTGAAATAATACAATTTTTGACATAGATTTTATTTTCCTTATGTCAAAGAATATAGATGTCTACAGAAAAAACAGAGCAACATGACAGGCAACGTCATGAGACCATATGGTCTGCACAAACTGAGATTTGCTCCAGTAATTTAGGCTGAAAACAAGCTATGTATTAAGATTTACAGCTATTTTAAAAATTATATTGGATTCCATAATAATAATGGAATTATTTTGTGTGTAGAGTGATCATTCAAACTACACCATGAAAATCTGTGTAGGTGTGCAGGGAATGATGTATTGTGTCCTAATATATTTTGCCCAACTTCTCAGTTCTGAAGTCAATGAAACTCTATTGTACTTTCCCTAGCATACCTCATCTGTCTTTTAATGAAGTTCAGATTTTTTGAACTAACGTAATATTGTACATTCTTTGTAGCTTGAGACATCTTTTTCCCATGGGTGAATTGGATGGGATTCACTGGATCTATAGTGGGTCTTCCTAATGTAAAAATCTACGTCTGATGTGCACAGGAAGGAAACGGGCTTCTAGCAAGTGGATTGTCTCATGATGAGAAAGGTATTTAAATAGATCAGCTGAATTGAAGAAAGGCTTAGGTGTGCAGAGAAGTGTCTTCCCCTCTTAGTTAGTTATAAAGACAACATAAATGATGGATCCCCTTTAAACACTGTACATGCTTATTATACAAGACAGGTGAGATGAATTGCATCCATAGCACCTGGCACCTTAATATAATAATGAATGGAGGTCTTACATTGAGCTTTTTCAAGATGTTTACTATGTATTTGGCATATATATAAACATGTTGCATCACATATAAAAGTAGATTCTCTTTTAATGACAGGCAGTATTGTCCCTTTTCTGTCCTACTTATTCTTGTATTCTTGTCCTTCATCCTACTTATTCTTGTATTGCCTGTACAATATGTATTCCTGGAATTTCTGCACACTACATCACATGTATACCTACACTTAAAGTTCTCCTTTTGTAGGTCTTGAAGCAATGTCAAATGCAACCATTTCTCTTACTTGACAATACAAGGACTTAAGTACTTGCCTTTGACAAATCAACTCATTAGGAGTGGGATCCACATCATGATCAGTGCAAAAATAAAAACAACAATAAATGATTCATATCATCTGTTTTGCTGTCTGAGTTGGGATGAGATGTATTGTTCTACAGAGCTATCTATTTCACTCCATTACCAGTAAAGGTGCATAGAATGTCTAGGCCAGATTAAAAAAAAAATATATAAAAAATCTATATTTTATACATCTAGAATTGAGACAAATCCAAGAATGCTAAAATCTGGTCAAATTCTTAAATAGAATAAATTAAATCCCAGCTTTCATGTATCTGACTAAAATCTAAGGTTCTGTGTAAGGACAGTATGATAGCTATATGTCCATCTATAATAACTTCTTATCCCAAGTGTGATATCAACTCTTTCTTGCAAAAAACAGGAAGAAGTAAAGTTTTCCCATTACTCTCCATAGAAAAGCTCTTTCTGGAAATAGTGAGTAATAGTCCAGAGAACAGATATTTCATATTTAAATATTAGGATCCTTGTGGATCCTTTGAAATAATGCCAATAATAAATAGCACTATGAATTCTTCTTATGAAACAGACAGTGCAGTTTCCGGGTTTGCTTTTATCAAAACTGAGGCGCATCCTTCAAATGACTGTTGGCTTCATTCATCCATTTTGAGTTCCGGTTAATGTAAATTAGTAGTGGAAGCAAAATGGTGTAACAGCTACTATATAACTAATAGACTTCACATAAGCCACCAGCTGATGGTGAATGGATCAAAATATGTCGCTTGATAGATGAAAGACAATTAAATCACAAGTATATATATACATTTACATATATATACAAATTCATGCCATTATTTTAAAAGTGCATAGCTCAGGAATTAATAGATATATTAAAAAATATCAGAAAATTTAACACTTTTTAAAAACACAACCTTAAATTCTGGGGGAAGATTTCTACTGGAATTCACTTAAAGTGGTCTTGGGGCATATGTTACAAGTGGGACCACTTAAAGTGACACAAACATTAAATAAGATAAATTCTTTGCAATATTTGCTCTGGCTCAATATACAGTTTTAGCAAAAATTGCACAGATTCACGAGGAAGTGTCAAAAGATAAGAAATTCAAAATATCCAAGAACAGTTAGTATCAAAGAATTGCAGAATAGTTTGGGTTGGAAGGGACCTTCAAAGGTCGTCTAGTCCAACCCCTGCAATGAGCAGGGACACCTTCAGCCAGATTAGGCTGCCAAAGAGAAAATGTAGTTAAAAGAGATGTGATGTACAAATTTACCCACAAATTAACTGACAGTGCAACTGATCTCACAAAAACCAGACACCTACAGTAGAGTATCTATATCAGATCTCAAATATTAAGCTCCCTTGGAGAGCTGGAGAAGCAGAGAGAAAAGTATTTATGGGGTAAATCTGTCTTGTCTTAAAGTAGACATACAAAATAGGTCAATGGAATCATTCCCTGAAAGTATGATTAGTTCAGATACAGGCATCCAAATCTGATATCTAATATTAAGCACGATTAACTGAACCTTTCAATATTTCTTTAAACCTTACTTATTATTAAAAGGTTGGGTAAAGAATATCTTCTTTCTAACTGCTAGGCATGTTTTATGCTATGAGCTACTCCCTTGGGTCCTGCTGTGCTTTATCTGTCAGTGAAGAGAATACCTGAACTTATAACCCTGCATTTTTGGTTTTCTTAAAGTGGTCATTTTGGGGTTCTATTTGGGCTTGGGGTTTTGTTTTGTTTAGAGGGGCAGAAGGGAGGGTGGTGCTTTTTGAGGAAGCCTTTTAAAAAAACACAGTTTCATAATGTGGAGCTATCAGTGTCACAATTAATCTGGAGTGAACAGATGGGCATTCAAATTCACATAACGGATGTTATGTGGATCAGTGCTCATATAATTAGTTGTGTATCAGTGACAGGACATTGGGTCACTGGGTAATTTTGCTCTCTGCCAGATGATTTGCTTGCATTCAGAATGAGCATCAATCAAAAAAACATGCATCATATTCTACTAAAAGGTACAGGCAGACTCCAACAGTCTTCCCTAATCATTGAGTTGCAGGAATAATACTATTTTTTTTAGCTTCAAACATTAGTAGCAGAGAGATGAGACATTGGCTCTGTCAGGTTTTGGATACTGATATATGACTGGGACAGAAGACTTCCCCTATCAGGGATATCAGTGATGTCTTCACAAACATTAATTATAGTAAGGGCACTCTTCTCATCTCAGATGTATGTCTTCACCTTTTCTCACATATGCAATAACTGTAAGAAACCAATCACAGAGTGGTGGTTTCCAGCAGTATCATACATGGAGCTATATGAGAATAGAAGAAAACAGACCGTTGTGAGCTTTTGTTCTCTCCTTTTGCAAGGGTCTTCTTTAGCCACTCTTTCCATTCTGATCAAAAAAATAATTGGCAAATATATTTCCCACAACCTCTTCTGGTCTCGCTTTCTTTATTAAAAATAAACATATGACATTAACACTCCAATTTCAGAATAGTGGAATTGAAAACCAACTATTGTCTCAAAAAAGTGAAGTACAAAGCCTAGGAAATAGACTTCTACTCTCTTTTCAGGGATTCTTGGGAACATTTACTCGATATATAAATGTCTACTCTGCACATTTCGTGTCACCATACAGACTGTAGCTGTTTCATACTGTTCTGTTCTTCCATTGGATACTTTTATTCTGAAACCTCTCAGAGTCTGCAGTGTCATATTTAAAGGTGAATGACCTTATAGCTTTTCATCTCTGCAGCCCTGGGCTGTACATCTTTATTTGTCTTGCAGGTTTGAAAGCTCAGAGTAGCATTGAGGCAGTAATGTTAGTATCCAGAAGTAGCTCAAATATTGTGGAACCATTTCAGATACTTCTACTAAATAATCTTGGTTCATAGGTGATCTTTATACAAAAGACTGTTCTTCATACTTATTAGAAGGAATGTAGTCTGCCAATACAGGGCTCTTTGCAAAGTCCACACATTCTCTCACATTATGCACCATCATAACAGAATGGTCTGTTTTTATAGAACAACTCCTTCGGAAATAAAATCCTTGGTTTTATTTTGAAGTTCTTCTGTCATCAAGCTGCACAGTCTCAATTTATTGATGATAAAATTAAACAGAACACAGCTTTACTTTTGCCAATTTGAGATAAGTTTCTAGTGGTACCAAATTTGATGAATTCCTGTATCTAAGCCCTGTAGGGTTATCTAGTCACTGTGGGGATCCAGTGACTGCTAGGTTATCAAACTATATGTCAGACATGTGATTAAATTTCAGTGTTGTTTTCATATCTTCTTGACTTTAGTTTGAAAATAGTCAATATTTCAAAATCATACCTGAAAACACTAAAGAGACTCAAAGTTCAAATTCTTCTCAAACTGAAAACAAGAACTTAAGGACAAAACTGTTCCCTTCATCTAATAAAGCTGCTCACTTTCACTACAAGCCAGCCTCGACCCTGCAGAACCCAAGCTCCATATTTACAGAAACACACATTTCTTTACAAACACCAAGTGGGAATCTTTGCAGCACTAACTAGTCTAGAAGTCCAAAGGCTTAATGCAGATAAATCCATGGGACCTGATGAAATCCATCCACGGCAAAAGAAGTTGTTAAGCCACTATCCATCATATTTGAAAAATCATGGCAGTCAGATGAAGTTCCCAGTGACTGGAAAAAGGGAAATGTAACCCCCATTTTCAAGAAGAGGAAAATGGATGACCCAGGGAAGTACAGACCGGTCAGTCTCACCTTTGTGGCTGGCAAAATCTTGGAGCAGATTCTCCTGGAAGGCATGCTAAGGCACATGAAAAACAACAAGATGCTTGGTGACAGCCAGCATGGCTTCACTAAGGGGAAATCCTGCCTGACCAATCTGGTGGTCTTCTATGATGGGGCAACAGGACTGATGGACAGGAGTAGAGCAGTTAATGTCATCTATCTGGACTTGAGCAAAGTGTTTGACACTGTCCCACATGACATCCTTGTCTCTAAATTGGAGCGACATCAATTTGATAGGTGGACCACTCGGAGGATAAAAAAACTGGCTGGATGGCTGCACGCAAAGAGTTGTGGTCAATGGCTCAATGTCCAGCTGGAGACCAGTAATGAGTGGTGTTCCTCAGGGACCGGTGCTGGGAACTGTCCTGTTTAACATTTTTCTCAGTGACATGGACAGTGGGATTGAATGCACCCTCAGCAAGTTTGCCAATGACACCAAGCTGTGTGGTTCAGTTGATACACTGGAGGGAAGGAATGCCATCCAGAGGGACCTTGACATGCTTGTGAAGTGGGCTGATGCCAACCTCATGAAGTTTAACCATGCCAAGTGCAAGGTCCTACACCAGGGTCAGAGCAATCCCAAGCACAGCTACAGGTTGGGCAGAGAAGAGGTTCAGAGCAGCCCCACAGAGAATGACTTGGGGGTGTTGGTCGATGAGAAAATGAACATGAGCCAGCTTCAGTGTGTGCTCACAGCCCAGAAAGCCAACTGTATCCTTACATAAAAAGGAGCATGACCAGCAGGTCAAAGGAAGTGATCCTGGCCCTCTACTCTGCTCTTGTGAGACCTCACTTGCAGTATTGTGTGCAGTTCTGGTGTCCTCAACATAAAAAGGACATGGAACTGTTAGAACAAGTCCAGAGGAGGGCCACGAGGATGATCAGGGGCTGGAGCACCTCCCATATGAAGACAGGCTGAGAAAGTTGGGGCTGCTCAGCCTGGAGAAGAGAAGGCTGCATGGAGACCTCATAGCAGCCTTCCAGTATCTGAAGGGTGCCTATGAGAATGGTGGGGATGGACTCTTCATTAGGGACTGTAGTGATAGAACAAGGGGTAGCAGGTTGAAACTTAAACAGGATATAAGGAAGAAGTTTTTTACTGTTAGGGTGGTGAGGCACTGGAATGAGTTGCCCAAGGAAGCTGTGAATGTGCCATCCCTGGAGGTTTTCAGGGCCAGGTTGGATGAAGCCTTGGGTGATATGGTTTAGTGTGGGGTGTCCCTGCCCATGGCAGGGGGGTTGGAACTAGATGATCTTAAGGTCCTTTCCAACACTAACTATTCTATGATTCTATATTGTCTACTGAATTCAGTGGGAGATTGATGCTTTAAGTACTTACAATATTCGCCTTTCTTCCTTTTTATTCTTACTATCCAAGATTTGAATTTCATACCTGTAAAAGTTGCTTATCCACAGATTAGATAGGAGACAAGAGCTCTGAAAGGTTAACACCTTCACATACTTTGGTCTTTAAGCTTATTCTTTTTCACAAGCCTGCACCTGATAACTGTGCTTTCTGACCAAGAAGTGGCAAATTATCACACTGCAAATAAAACATACATGCTGACCTGGGAATATGTAAAAGATTCCTGAACATGAAAGCTAATGAAACTGAAGAAGTAAAAGTCTAAACATTGCAGGTAAGTTTCTTGCTACCACATTCTGAATATTATTTCTCTTTACAATCGAGAACTAAAGCTTAAGCAAGTAGCTGGAGATGGGAAGAATAGACATGAGTAATGAAAGAACAGCAAGCATGGACCAAGAACTCCTTTTTTTTCTTCTAATATGAAAATGGAAAAACAAGAATTTTTTTTAGCACTTTTCTTTTTTTCCAATCTGTGCAACTTCCATCTCAAAGTAAGCTGTTGGGTTTTTTTTTCCTGAGATTTCGAGAGGAAAAAATAAACTAAACTATTGTGTGAATTTTGGATCAGATATTTTGCTGCTTTCTACTGTTTAGAAAGCTTTAGCTTTTTAGATTGATATCTCCTGATCCCTGGGAGGTCTGCTGCTTTGACTACACAGGGAAGTAAGCATGGACCTTACACATCCACATGTATTACCTGGGTCTCTGTTCTAATTCCTGTTACAGCTTGCCAGGAACAGATCCTGAAAGCAGAAAGCAAGGATATACTGGATGAGTACAATTTAGCACACATTTGATGGCTATTGTTTAACCATTTTTCTATTACAAGTGTGACATATCCCCTTGAAAGCAAGAAGACCTTGCAGAAGAATACTATTACATATAATGTCACATATTGTCTAGGTTACTCTTCCCAGGAGTATTCGTGAGTGTACACAATTTGTGCTCATGGCTGTAGTTGAAGTGTTCAGCAGAGGTACCCGCAGTGCAAAGCTCTCCTTATTCGCTTGCCAGTTTATGCAGCTCTGCAAGTAGTAATACCATGGTCCCTAAGGACATTGAGACTCACTAGTCTATTACATTTCAGGAGCTCCACCTCAGATAGGGATATGAAGAGTATTATAAACAGCTGTCTGAAAGAAGGAAATTGGTGACAGTTTAAGAATTGCTGTGTGCAAAGAGGAGAGCTACTGGCTCTTTTAGACATCTAGTCTGCAAGGTGGTTCAAACATCTTTGTCTTTCAGCAAATTTTGGGCATCTTCCCATGTAATACTTGTGATGCCTCCCATGCACAGCAGAATGACCCTGAATTGTACACATTTCCTGCAGGAGCACTTGGGGAAACTGCAAACTAGGCAGAAAATGGCATCATGCTGTGAAGACAATTTGCTTCCAAGATTATTTATTTGAGACTTTTCATCCATGAGTGAAGCAAGATAGATTGTAACTATTTACTCCCATTCCCTAGGAGGCTACTCTATATAAAGTGACAACATAAAATCCCTGGCTGGTGTAAGACCATTGCCTCTAAAGAGGTATTTTCTTGGGTTTGCCCTTTGCTATTCATAAAGCTCATCAGTTACTGCTCACACACTCACTCCCCATCCCCCCATCCAAGGAGCTGTTTCTCTGCGGTCTGCTGCCACAGCTGCTCTTACTACTGCTGCTTCATGGAGTGCTTGCAGGAGGATGCCAAGAGCTTTATGTTTCTAGCCCAGATCTTTTTCATAGACTACAACTACTAAAAGGTTTGAAATGGCAACAATGAAAAGGGAAGAAGGGTGAAGGAAGCAGAAAACTTATGCCTTTCATCTGCAACCAGGGGGGCTTGTCTGATCACAAAAAACATGTCCCATGGTCATTACATAGATAAATTAATCTTGAAGCAAAAATGCCCATGAGAACTTCTTTGTTAACTTTGTAGTTTGCTTCTACATATTGGTTATTACACATTTTCTGCTTCAGCTACAGGGCAAAATTAACTGGAAAACTGGATGTGCACCTTCCAGCGTGATTCCTGAAATTTTCTACTGGTGGGACTTAAACCTCTCAAAATAAATCCTTGATTTGTGATTGTGCTGGTGACCACTGGAAACCTGTGCAAAAGGGTTCCTAGAGACAGACCAAAACCACATACACGCAGCTGTGTGTACCACGCACATTACCTGCCCCGAAGCTTTCCTTACTCTGTGTCACACCTGAGCAAGCTCCATCATTACTCAGGTGAAATGCTGCTAACTTGCAATGTCATGCAATGCTAACTGAATAAAAATATTACTAAAAATTAAATGTTTCCAGGGATCCCAACCCCCAAGCTTTCCCAAACTGACAGTTTCTGAGATTGTGAAGAACACATGAACAAAACCAGGATTTTTACTTCCATATCACACACTCTCAGTTTGATTCAGACACTTCATGATCATTCTGTATTTTTGTCATTGTGTTTGTTGTGTTAAAATCATGTTTTCATAGATGAATATTTATCAAAACATATGTTAAGCATGTGTTTTCAAGACAGCAGCTAACATTGCATGCAAAAAGGTCATGATACTAGATGACTCCAGTAATAAAGGTGTGTAGTGAGATTTGTTGACAGGTGACATTTCTGCAACCTTTCTTGCACTGGCATACTATTACATGCCTTGTGTCATAGTGTTCTCTGTGCTACAATTCATCATTCAAACAGGTCAATGCAGCTCCTGACATTTGGTTCTACCTTCCTTTATCCCACAGGGTCAATGATTTGTTAGCTCTCTTCTAACCTCAAAAAAAAAAAACATGCTTCCTTCTTCTCTATGTCTTTATTTCTTTCCCTTACACTGTGTTTCTCCTCTGATATTTTAATACCATAATATGCTTAGTAATACTTTTACATAAAAGGCAATAAAAGAAAGAATAAGTAAATACTCTCTTGTATTGATTATATTTTTAATTTTTCATTAGACCATTAGTTTTGTTCTGCTGAGAGATCAACAATGCTATTATGTTATTCTGTGTACAATCTGCACCAGTTAATGTATATTGTTTTAAAAATACTGAACACAAAATTAGTCCTCAGCTACTCCATACCATAAGGTAATCAGCATAAAGTCAGCATCTGTGACAAAGCAGGATTAGTCAGAGATAGTACAGGTCAAACTGTATAGATAATGTTCCCAGAGAATATGGATTTCTTTAGGGAAAAAAAGTAGTCTGTGGAAAATCAGAAATAGGTGGGTTATGGGATGGAGTTATGGGGTTAATTTATATATATAGTTATATATACAAATATATACTTATATAATTCATACAGATGTTGAAAAACAAATAACCTGCTAATATGTATCTAAAAATACAGCAGTTTATTAAATCTGGTTACTCAGAGGGCACTGCAAAGGTAGCACTGGAAATAATGAAGACCTGCATCCATTAGAGTTTGAGCACCAACTGTGGAAAATTTTCCATCAAATTACAGTTTTTTCCCAACAAACTTTTCAGAAAAGATAATATTTTTTATTTTAAAAATTAAAAATAGGATGAAAATTGAGACGTTAACTCTGAAGTTGTTAGGGTACCTCTGTGCAATCTCGCGCAGGTCCATTCCCTCCACACACCCTGGCAAGGCAGGGGTGGGGAAGCTGCCACCACATGCACATTCTGCACACCACCAGGATTGGTCAGGTCACAAGTTAGTGCCCTGTGAAGGATCTCCTGAAGAGATCAACAGTAACAGCTAAAACCTCCCTGAAACAACACAGCAACATTTCAGAAAGTAAATACTTAAGCTTTGAGACCAGGAAAAGGAGATTTCCTCCTCCCTACAAGCCTTAATGGGAAACTGAGTCACAAAAAAGAGCATTTTCTTGCACTGCTCTCTCACAGACTGTCCTCAGCTTTCCCCAAACATGGCAGAAGTTCATTATTCAGTTCCTCTTGCAGGAAGTACCCTAAATACTGGTAGATGCTAGGTCTTCAGTTCAGTGATGAATTTCTAGCCCCTGAGCATACACTGTTGCGCATCGGTCTGGGTACCATCTAGGCACATGGTGTGAAAACTGCAAGTTATGATTATTTGCTACCTGGTATTTTTCCTATCCAACTATCCACATATTCAAAAACATGGTGGCCCACCATATTCAAAGATTTTATAACTTACAGACAAACACTCTCAGTTTGAGGTGAATTTGTCTTCACACTCAGACTATAAACCTGTAATGGGAACTTGTTAGGTATGGTAATAGTATGAACAGTTAAATTTCGAATGGTTCTAAATCTTTTCCAATGAAGCCAGTCAAATTTTTACCTTTAAATGCAGTAACAATGGAAGAACTACATCTCATAAGTGCAATTTGAATTTTGATGCATGTGAACAGAGAATGAGAATTAATGGACCATAACATTGTGTTCATTCCAAAGAACCTGACAAATAAATAATCTTACATTCTTTTAATAGCAACCTGATTAAAAGATGGCCCAGTATAAGTCACCAGTCAGTGAGGTTGAAGCTACTAGCATAAAGAAACCTGCCACAGAACAAACATTTAATGAGAAAAGTCCTTTAAGTCCTGGCCTCAGGAAGTGAAGAGCAAGACTTGTGTACCCTTACCTCCTTGGTACAGTCACAATTAACAGCACAAAGACAGCAACTGAAAAAACTGATCAAAGTCATGATAGATTTCTTCCCTGCTCTAATTAATAAAGTTGCTGTCACTCTGTTTTGGAAAGCAAAGTAAATAACTATTTTACAGAATGAGCTCAGAGTGAGGTGGTGAAACCTCCCAAGAATTGGATAAAGAGTGCTGAATTATGTTATATGTTCATTCACACAATACAATCCCAGACAGTTCTGCAGTCTTGGCCATTTCTGGTGCATCTGGCTTGGTGCTGCTCTAGCTCCTGCTTCTTCTTAGAAATATTAGGTTTTCAGTGATGCTGCCCTGTCACTGTTGTCTTCCACTTTCCCTGTATTTTCTTATTCTATAATAAACCATGTCAGGATGGAATAAAAAACCAAATCTTAGCCATATGAGATAATAATAACTAATTACACTCCAATGGTATTTTGTTACTTGCTATTTGTATAGCAGCCATCATCTCCAAAGGCATTTTACAAGCCCACCACAGCAGGAATAACCTTTTCAGTGCTGACAGTCACACACAAGCTCTAGGCTACAGCCAGCTTCATGCTGTCACAAGTTGCTCTCAAGGTTCCTCATGCCCTTGTCCCTCATGGGCAGGATGGCACCTTGCTGGAGCTGAGCTCCCCAGTGAAGACTCCCATTTTAAAAAAACATTAACTACTTTAGGGATCCACATTTGCTGCTCAGTGATCCCCTTTCCCTCTTGTTCCAATGAAAAGACAACCAAAAGGATGGCATTGGCCAGAGAGAAGCCTCCCCAGAAGCAGAGCTGGCAGAAAAGTCACCAGTCATAGCACACTGAACGAGGGTAAGAAGAGGTGGGTTGTCAGAAACTGAGAAGTTGTGGAATCTTCACAGCTATGACAGTCAGACCTTTAAAGAAGGATGTTGTTATTGACTCTTGCAGACAACACTGGGCACCCCATGTCAGTTTTCATACATAGCTATGGGACTAATGACCGACAGATGAATGATGCATAAGGGCAGTCCGTAGCAATCACCAGAATAGAGCTGTCCTATCTCAGCACTGGGGTCATCTGCATCTCAGAGACAAATGGCAAGATTTCAGCTTGTTTGGAGCTAAATGTAAGTGCCTGTAGGCACACTGGTGCCTAAGTTGTTGTTACAGTCAGTGTAGATTTAGTCAAGATTAAATTCACCTACCAGGTGAGTGAGCATCTTACATGTGAAAATTTACATGTTAACCCCTCTATTTAGCTCTCTGAATCTGGAAATGAATCTCACCTGAACTGATACGCAAGCATAACAGATGTGCTAATGCACCTGTATATCCCCTTATAGGTCACTGCTCATTCAACCCCTTCACCTCACTTGGATAGTAATATGATTTCCAGCACTCTTTGTTCATTGTTTATCAGCTGCTGTCTTCAATCTGCAGAAAAGTAACATGGGTCATTCTAACCTCTTCTGAATGTGAAGGCTTTTTTCTGGCCTTCACAAAACTATTTCCTGTGGGTGACTAAAATCCAGAAGATTCTTGCATGTTCTGTGTGGCTGGGAGGGGCATTTGCTCTACCCGTTGCAGGCATTTGTACAGCAGCCACTCAGAAGTGTACTTTGAAACCCAAGCAGACTTGTCAGACTTTACAAGAGGAAGGCCAAACTAGTATCTCTCCAAGAAGTTTTCTGTAAAGTGGCTCTTTAAGATAGCTATTTGGCATAGCCTGCAGATATTTTGCTATGGTATTACATTGTAATTCAGCCATGTCCAATTAATAGAGTATGACAGTTCTTATTCAAATCATTTTATCTTCCAACAGTTATCTAGGGAGAACAGGGAACCTGGAGGTTTCTCAGATGGCTTTTTAGCATTTATGAAAGAACAAGTAACAGCAAAGCAAAACAAGTGTATTGTCTTAATTATCTGAAGTATTATTAAGACTTCTGTTTTATCAGAGGTTGTTACTCTTGATGGAAAGTGCAAACTTCCTTTTTGCCTATGTATAATCCGCTGCAACTCAAATCAAAGCTCAAGACATAGGCATCATGCAAAATTGACTTACCTAGAAAAAAATTAAGTCATCTTTTTGTTATTATTACACTTGTCCTATCAAGAAAACAACTTTCATGCTATGAAATGCAAAAATGCACTGTCATGAAATTCACAGAATCGTGGAATGGTTAAGGTTGGAATAGACCTTTGGAGGTCACCTTGTCCAATCTCCTTGCTCAAGCAGAGCCACCTAAAGCCAGTTGCCCAGGACCATGTCTAGACAGTTTTTTAATATCTCTAAGGAAGGAGATTCACTCAGCTAATTATGGTGCAAAGACACTACATCAGCTTTCACATTGCTGAGCAAGATTCAGCAAGAATGTCTTAAGTCTCACAGGCTTATTCTTTTTCTAGTTCCTTCCTGCTGACTAGCCAAAGGCTGTGGTTGCATTAGTGGGGAGTAAAACCCCTCAGACAAAACAAATCCTGCTGAGATGTTGGATTTATTCGCTCCAGTTCAGCATAACATTATTGCTGTTTCACAGACTCTGGTTGGCACAAAAAAAGAGCAAAGCAAGATGACTTTGACCTGAAAAATACCACTGGAGCCAAAGAATGAGCTGGGAAGAGCTGTCCTCAAGGCATGAATCCAACTAAATCTAGGGAAATAGGACTTGGATTCACCCATTTCCATGAAAGGTTGTGTACACAGAGAAAAGTGGAAGAAAGGAAGATATATGTGTAAATTAAAACAAACAAACAAAACACCCTATAAGAAAAGTCCTGGCAAATCCATATTCACATGCAGCAAATGAAAGAAATCAATATTTTTAGAGGGAAGACTTCATTTTTTGCAAAATATTTCCTATTTAGAGGTAAAAGAAAAAGTTACTGTTTCTCTTATTCTTCACCAAAGTCACATTACCGGCATAACTGTATCATGGAAAGGTTTTGTAGCTGTAACAATAAATAGTGTGAGGCCAAGATTTTTCAACCTTAAAAATTTTTTAATTTTTATTATTTTTTAGTTTGTGCACAATTTTAGTCTGTACACATGTACTGGAAATAAAAATTTAGAAAAACATGTTTTCCGTTACCATTTACAATGAGGGTTAAACCTTCCAAACAAACTCACAGGCAGAAAAGCTTTATTAATTTCTAATATTAAAACCTAAATTTAAAAATTAACTTCAAATATTAATGTTTCATGCTAAAAAGTTGCAAACTATGAGCACCTGTGTAACGCAAATTCTACGTCCAAAGTAAACTGTCAGGAAAAGGTACAGGAAAGATCTTACTGCCATACACCTCAGAATAATCCAGGAAATAACTTTTGCTTTAATTGCCATTCCATACGGTCTATAGATAATGGAGAATACTTACATCATCTCTGCAAGCACTTACCTTTGGTGCCCAGGTTCCCTCTACAGTCAGTAGAGAGAAGTGTGTGCTTCCACACAGCAATTAAAGCTCCTAAATTAAAAGCCTGCTTTCAAATTTAGGCACCCAGGTTTACCTTCCAAAGACCTTCAGCTTTCACCTTAATATCCTCTAAATTTAGGTATTTGGTATTACATGTTTCATGAACTTGTAATGGTTGGATGTGAAAATAAAATAAAAAAAAAGTTCATTAAAAATTCATCAACAAAAAAAACAAAACACAGACAAGACATGGTTACTTCTGTCCATGGGTATGAACCAGAAAACATATCCTCAGATCTTGTATAACTAGGGGGGACTTAATTAGCAAGGTACAACCAAGTTTAACTTGAAATATCCTTCAACATCAGTTATTTCAGACTTGCTCATGCTAGGACTCCTCAACCCAAGAGGGATAAAAAGTGAAATATTCTGAATAAAGCAATGTGACACATGAAATAAACACTGTTCATGGTGGATGAGGATTTCCAAGAATATTGCATCTGAATTGATTTTTTGCAATAAGTCCATAGACGATACTTATTCTTCTCATATAATAGTTGAATGCATGCAGTAGACAGCCAAGATATAAAGGGACATTTGTACTCAAATCCCTCCTTAAAGAAAATGAGACATGCATTCTCCAAACAAGTGCCCTAACCATTAAGTTGTCACCTTGTTAGCTACTGTCCCTCACTTCTTTCTTTTTTTTCCCTCTGAAGTTCTTCCAGAAAATACCATACATAGAAAATCAGGTAGTTACAAATATAATAATAGGGAAAAAAATTAGAAGTTACATTAATTGCTTTGTTTTTCAAAGGTATCTTACATCCAGGTAGTATATAGCTTCTCATAGACACAATGCGAACGGTTCTCTCTGGAAAGAATTGTGTGCAAATAGGGTTTCTTATATTTTATAAAGAGAATTAAAATTTCAATCAAATCATCTTCTATTTATTTTTAGAGCTTTCCTTGCTCCTCAATAAGATGTTATTCATTAAGAAGTAGCTCTGAATTAATGCACTTGCATTTCATTTGGAAAAGAATTTTCTCTAGAAAATTCTAAATTAAGAAGTATGAATTGACATTGTATTCGATTTTTTTCTGAAATGAGTAAGGACATTTTCAAGAATTGATTAAACATGAGATGCTCAAGAAGAAAGAGGGTTATGTAGTACATATGCAGGAACTTCATGAATATTGAGTTCTGTTAAGATAATTTTCCATGTGGCTAGAAGTAACAATTGTTTCTAATATTTCCCACTACTCTGCATCTGTTTTCTGTAGGGGATAGACTCAAAAATGGTGACAGAAAAATATTTTAACAACAAATCATCAGACATTATTAAAGCTATAGAAAGATAGGAACAGCCTCATGCTCACAGGTCTTCAACCACCTTGATATCTGTTGGAGGGATGGTAAGGCCCAGAACAAGCAATCCAGGAGCCTCCTCAGCTGTGTGGAAGAGAGCTTCCTTCTGCAAGTAATAGAGGAGCCAACAAGGAGAAGTGCCTCGTGCTCACCAACAGGGAAGAGCTGGTTGAAAATGTAATGCACCAAGGCAGCCTTGGTTGCAGTGATCATAAAATGGTCAGATTCAAAATCCTCACGAGAGTGAGAAGAGTGTGCAGCAAGCTCATTGCCCTGGATTTCAAGAGAGCAAACTTTGGGCTCTTCAGGAACCTGCTTAGTAAGGTACCATGGGATACAGACCTAGAGGGCAGGGGGACCAAAGACTGTTGGTTGATATTCAAGGATCACCAACTACAAGCTCAGGAGTGTTGCGTCCCAACTAAAAGGAAGTGCGGCAGAAGGGCCAGGAGACCTCCTTGGATGGATAAATTCAAAAGGAAAATTCAAAGGAAAAAAGAGGCTTATAAAAGGTGGAAGCAATCACAGGTGGCCTGGGAAGAACACAGGAATGTTGTGCAGGAAGCTTGTTGTTCTGGTGTCTTCAACGTAAAGAGGACATGGAACTGTTGGAACAAATGCAGAGGAGGGCCATGAGGATGATCAGGGGCTGGAGCACCTCCCATATGAAGACAGGCTGAGAAAGTTGGGGCTGCTCAGCCTGGAGAAGAGAAGGCTGTGTGGAGACTTCATAGCAGCCTTCCAGTATCTGAAGGAGGCCTATGAGAATGGTGGGGATGGACTCTTCATTAGGGACTGTAGTGACAGAACAAGGGGCAATGGGTTAAAACTTAAAGAGGGGAAGTTTAGATCGGATCTAAGGAAGAAATTCTTTACTGTTAGGGTGGTGAGGCACTGGAATGAGTTGCCCAAGGAAGCTGTGAATGTGCCATCCCTGGAGGTTTTCAGGGCCAGGTTGGATGAAGCCTTGGGTGATATGGTTTAGTGTGGGGTATCCCTGCCCATGGCAGGGGGGTTGGAACTAGATGATCTTAAGGTCCTTTCCAACCCTAACTATTCTATGATTAGAACCATTCTGCGATTCTGTGTAAATATTTTACCACTTTCCTGTAGCTGTTTTTTCTGTATTAGAGGGAAATTACTTCCCATGTTTCTTTATCTTTCAATAAAAATCTGGGAGGAATAAAACTGACAGCTTCTTTCTCTGCACTGTAATACTGTGCATAGTGTATGTTTCACTGCAGAAAACATATTTCTGGTAAAGAGAAGAAATGTACAAGAAGTGAGCACTCACGAAACTACATAACTCCAGCAACATGTGGCTTGGACTTTTGCCAAGAAATTTCAGTGCATTGAAATGTTTGCAATATGCTCATCCAGCAGTCATGTTCACATAAATCTCTGCCTGCTGTCTGAAGAGCCACCATGTTGCATAGGCTATGCATGAAGAGACATGCCCTCAGTGCTGCAGGTGGGAATGGTCCTGTGGGTGTAGAGCTCTTGCAACCCAAAGAATTTTTGAAGCTTTTCAGGAATTCCACAAATTATTTTGGAGTGGCAGATTTGGGTCTAAAATTGTGGCAGTGCCTGGATGGAGATGGAGAGATAATAGTCCTTGTTTAGGTAGGTATATAAAGAGTTCTCAGGTAGACATAAAAAGAGTTGCAGTGATAAAGACACAGACAGTAATTATAGGGAAGAAGAAGTATCTATCTTACCTACTCCCCAAAATTAAGATCTAGTTCCTGAGATTTCTATTTCCCAGGAGAACAATGAGTTGGGCCCTAACAGCTGGAACTATGTTCTGTGACCTTTGCACATTCCCCATACACATACATCCTCCTAAGTTCCCCTCTAGCTAAACCCCTTCCCATTTCAGGAGATTCAGCTGAAGTCCGAAGGAGTCTAGCTCTACCATAGTCATAAGACATTCTACTTAATCTTCTTCTCAAAAATGTCTCTTTTTTTCATGAGAAACAAATAAAGACATTTTAAAGAAATCTCAAGCACAAAACCTCAAGCCTCAAGTAACAACTTTCATGTGAAAGAGATGCCAGGTATTGCCAGATACTCCATGAAGTCTGCTGTTGCCAAACTTAAAAATAAATACAGCATAATTCAAGATGCTTAAGTAGACAGTGGTAAAAATTCTCAAAAAAAAAAAAAAAATCATGAACTCTTCCCTCCTGGCTTTGCCATGATCCTATTTCTGACCAACAGAATAACAAAACCTAATCACACAGAAAGACAGGGACTGGTTTTCCTTTGTAAAGGCTGTGTCGTGCATCCACAAAAATTACCCATACAGCACATTTTTAATTATTTAATAAGTCTGGATGCTATAAACTCTCTTTTCTCTAACAGACCTCTGGAACTGAGTGAGTACAGTGTGGATGAACAAAGTGATAAAGCCGAAAAGCACCAGTGGTGGCAAAGATAAAGAAAGCTGTCTTTAAGTTTGATGCTCCTAATTTATTTTCCATTCAGAATGTAAAACCTGTGGTTGACTTTGATATCTTAGTCTCTCCAGGCACAGAGCTGAATGGAGTCTAAGGTTAAAAGGGAAAGATGTATAAAACATAAATTGTACCAACTGGGGAGATTACTTAGGGTGATATATAGGGCTATAACTAGGATGAAAGGAAAATGTAGGCTGTCTATCAATAAACAAGCTGAAAAGACCAGAATATTCTACCCACAGATCTGACTGGGAAGCCCTTGAAAATACACTGCACATTGTGTTACCACAAGACTCTCTTGTTCATGTCACTGTACATGTTAGGCTTCTCACAGCACCAGCTTCTGGATCCCAATCAGGAGATCTCGGGTAACATCTAAATGTTCTTTTCCAAAATTGCCTTTAATTACCAGAGCATTGAGGATTAATCAAAAGACTTGTACAAGCAGAGCAAATGAATGATCTGAACTCAAAACCAAGCAAGCACAAATATTATTTTTAAATATGATTTTTTAGAAGCCAGCTGTAACTGTTTTGAGCACTGACTCACCAGTATGAGAATGTGGGGTTGACAGTGTGATGTAAGCAATCATGTTGAGAGGACAATCTGACAAGCTCTTAAAACCCATCCCCATCATTAGGAGGGCAAACTGCTCCTGTTTCCTGCCTCCCTGGGCAGAGAAGACTAGGTGAAGGGGAGGATGCAGAGATCTTAGCCTACATCTTAACCATTTTTGCTGTAGTAGAAAATTATACAGAATTGCTGATAGTTTAATGAGTTACATTATTTGAATCATAATGTTTAATACAGAGAACTGCAAGTTGCACATAGACTTTCTAGCAAGATGGCAGATGGTTAGAGATGATTGATTTTTTCCCAAACTGACTTTTAATAATTTTTTTCCTGGACTTCTCAGTGGAGATAAATTTGCAGAGAAAATATTTCCATCATAGGCAGTATTTTTTTGTTCTTTTTCATTTCATCTCAGTTCTAATAGATCTGTTGAGCTTGTATTAATTATCATGTGAAACAATTTTATAAAATCATTATACTCTTTTTCTTCATGATGTTTCTGACCAATAGGTCTTTCATCCATCAGCTTCCTAAAAAGAACAAATGCCAGGTCAACGCAGCCGAACTGTATTTTGTTATATAAATGATTCTGCACTACATTTTGTTATGTATCCAGGTTACCCATCAGCCTCAATGGAATATAAGATTTTTTCTACTTACCCAATGCCAATTTTATTCAATAAGATCTCAGGCCCTAAATACATTTAGATTGCTACCATGAATAAATGTTCTTTCCCTTTCTTCAGCAGGAAGGTCTGAATTTCACTTGCAATTTATCATAACGCTAAACATAATTAAGATGTGGAACAGATTAATGAGTCAGGTTATAGAATACTATCATGTTTAATTTTTAAGTAGAGCTTGGACAAACATTCAGTGTGAAGAGCCTCAGCACTCCCAGTGAACTCTTAGAGGCTGGACTAGATGATCTCTTGAGGGACATGATAGCTCCAAAATCTAGAATACTATTAGCTGCTAGTTTTTACCAAAAAAAGAAGCTCAGAATAGAATTACTGAGAGTAAAGAGAACTATTTTCTGTTTTCACGTTTTGCTATACTCCACTTCATAGCAGTTCCAAATGCTTGAGGTCATTCATGCCACTGAAACAAACTTCTGTTGATGTAGGAGACCTTTCATCCCAGAAAAAATAGAAAGAGACATTTCTAAAATAAGAAAATTTTTAAGTGGCAAAAAAATTGAAGTTGTTTTCAGGGACTAGAACAGTACTTAGAGATACTTCGATTTCACTGTTTGCAAATTCAGATTTCACTTTAAAGTCATGCATTGAGAAAGTTTAAAAATACTTGTACTGATCTTTTGTTTGCTTGATGTTTTTCTAGAGAAAAGATCCAGATGTAAAAGGCAACATTTTCTATGGTCAATATTAAACAAAGTTTCATTCTTAAAGGAATGGATGGCTGCAGAGAAATTACCCTAAATATCCAAAGGTATAATAAATATATGAGGAGAAAAAAACTGCTTTTACACTGTACCTAGTAAAAGTCTCCCTTTATATTAACTCATTTACAGTGGCTATCATTGTTAAAAGAGAATAATATTAGTTAAAAACAGAAGAATAATTTTAAAATTAAAATATGTTTAACAAAAATAAAGGATTTTTTAGACCTATAATAACTTTTCTGATGTTTTCAATTCACGTATTTCAACATTTCTGTTCCATCTTGTAGCATCAAAACACTTCAAAGAGGACTCAGTTCATCTAGATTTAGCTTTTTGGAAGCTAAACAGCTAGTCTAAGTTAATTATCTTGGGCAGATATTTGTCAAACACACTTTTAGATAATGTGGGCTTAAGGCAGACTGATAGTGTGGGTTTGACCATCTGAAAATGTAACCCAAGGTTAACACTGTAACTCCTATGTAGGAATAAATACTTTCAGAATAGGATCAATCTCTGTTCATATGTTCATATGTTCATATGTTCATATGTTCACATTTATATTCAGCAGCTTATTTTCAAAATCAGAACTTTCCGGAACTTCTGTCACATGAAAAAATGTCTAAAAGTAAGGCATTTATTTGTTAAAAGTTAAAATGTGGTGTGCTCCTGGTTTGTTTTGGGATTTGGTTTGGTTCGGTTTGGCTTTTTTAATACCAATTCTCCTGGGGATCAGGAATTCAACTTTTAAATCTGGCTCTGGCACAGTCTACCAGCTGCTTAATACATTATATCATGCTCAAAAATTCTTCTTACATTTTTTAGTCTTTTCTTATTCAATCTTACACTCAGTACACAGTGCATAAGAATTCAGCTCTCACCGAGAGAATAGAGCCACATTCTCATTTTCCTAAAAAATATAGCATATGCACCCACTGATTTGGGAGAGAGGGGGAGAGGTTTTTCCCTAAACATATGAAGATAAAGAGAATGTAACCTATTAGTAATATGAACATGGTAGAAGGAGTGAATAGGTTATGTGGCTTAAAATATGAATTCTTCATGACTGTTTTGACAGGCAAAGCTAAAGAAGAGACCGGAGTTTACTTCCTACAGAACAAATACTCATCCATCTGAAACCTAAAATAATTTCTGTCTTTCTTCTAGAGTCATTATGGCAGAGTTATGAATGAATGCTGATATTTCCACAGTTCAGCACAAATTTAGCTCTGAGCTGGATCTCACAGATGAAATCTCAAGACATACTATTAAAAGAAAACACACCACATTGCTTCTTTAAATTTTCTAGATATTAAATGTTCCTAGATGATATATTTTTCCCTTCAATCCTCTTCAAAAATTACTTCAATTTCCAGGTCTTTTCATACTTCTTCCTTTCCTCTCTATCCCTTCCTCTATTCCAACCTCACATTTTCAGTTTCCTGACTCACAAAATCAGTTCTTTCCGCTCTAAGTGGGAAGTTGAGTAAAGGCATGTCTGCTTGCCGCATGGTTACATGTGTTAAACACACTCACGTTGGCCACAGACATCTGTGAACTGGTGCTTTCAATAGCAAACCAATTTTGCTATGTTTATGAAGAACAATTTAACTTTTCTAGCAATGCGTTGTAAGATCGAGGTACAAGAGAGCTGCTGTCCTAATTTTTTCAATATCCATAAGTTTAGCGATTCTGTGTAATACATTAGAACTAATGTAAAATATGTCAATCTCATTAACTTCTCATAATATCACCTTCCTCCTTAAATGAACTGTCAGCTGACAAATCACTTTTCAACAAATATTGCAAGTGGGAGAAGGTACAGTATATTATGTGCGTCGTTAGTAAATAAATCAGGACTCACAACCCGCACATTACTCATCATATGCCTGGCTCTAGTGTGCCCCATAGTTTTGTCTTTATTGAAAGCTGTTGCATTGATGTCTCTCATGCAACCAAAGGGAATCAGTCATGAGGAGTTCTTCTTAATTTCTGTTTCAATCCCAGATGCCTTTAATCTTGTTATGTGGCAAGTTGGCCAGATGGCCTGGGACGAGACTGCTTTAGAAAAGCAAGTGGTTTCTAACCCATGGTCTCTGCAGAGATTTAGGTAGATATAAATAAAATAAATCCTAGACAATAATAAAGAAACAAAATAACATATTACAAGGGTATCATGAAGTGTTTGACAGTGTCTTGTACATACATACATAACTTATTGTATTAGAATAAGTCCAGAGGAGGGCCATGAGGATGATCAGGGGACTGGAGCACCTTCTGTATGAAGACAGGCTGAGAAAGTTGGGGCTGTTGAGCCTGGAGAAGAGAAGGCTGCATGGAGACTTCATAGCAGCCTTCCAGTATCTGAAGAGGCCTATAGGGATGCTGGGGAGGGACTATTCTTTAGGGACTGTAGTGATAGGACAAGGGGTAACGGGTTGAAACTTAAACAGCAGGGGTTTAGACTGGATATAAGGAAGAAATTCTTTGCTGTTAGGGTGGTGAGGTACTGGAATGGGTTGCCCAGGGAGGCTGTGAATGCTCCATCCCTGGCAGTGTTCAAGACCAGGTTGGATGAAGCCTTGGGTGATATGATTTAGTGTGAGGTGTCCCTGCCCTTGGCAGGGGGGGTTGGAACTGGATGATCTTGAGGTCCTTTCCAATCCTAACTATTCTATGATTCTATGATTCTACATGTCTTAGTTATGTGGGCTTAAAGATTCATTTAAAAAACTTAGGGAAAGTGTTCTTTGCCTGTTGATATGTAGACATCCCAGACCTAATGACTCTCCCTTACTTTTGTGGGAAAAGAAAGTAGAAGAAAGTAACAAGTTTGTAATTCTTCAGTATGATGAGGCACATGCTTGGCAGAGCTTTCTGAAGACAGCAGTTAAAGTGTGAATAGACTTTACTGGGACTTTATTCCCATCCTATCTGTCACACGGCTGCCATTCAGATAATGATGGGAGCTGAGTTCAGATAATACAGCTGGGCATCAGGATGCTCACAGATGTATCTCAGGTGTGTTGGAATTCCAAGTTCTCCAAAAAAACTTTGCACCAGAGTAAGAACTGAGAAAGGGGTTCAACATACTGACTTAGGAAATATTTTTAGGTAGCAGAAGAGACCTCTGAGTTTAGGAGATGAAGACAACACAAGTGCAAGGGTTTGATGTTTCTCTCTGCTGGTGGTAGAACAGTAAGTACAGCTTAAAGAGCAAGGAACTGCTTTAAAGCCTTGAGCTTTCAAGTTAGACAGGGATGGGGGGTCAGACTCCCTGCTTATATGCAAGTCAGGAAGGTGAGCCAGATGGAATCCATCTTTGGAGGTAATGTCTGCAGTCCTCTGTATTACAATTATTTTTGAAGGACTTATGTAGATGGTACAGTACAGAAGAGTAGCCCAGTGGGTTTCACTAATAATCTCCCTCGAAGAGTGTGAGAAATCCGAAATAAATGTGCTTTTAAAACTGTGCTGAAGACCTGCTACCAAATAGAGCTGGGTCAGTTTTCCCATGTATGTGCTAGGATTTAATTTCTGTCAGACAGAAATGCTATTCTAAGGTGGAGTGCAACAACCACTGATCGTCTCCTGGACTTAGTCACCTGAGTTAAATCAGACCCTTATGAAAATAGGAAAAAAAGGCACTTTTAAGCCAATGCAGTAGCAGCAGCTTGTGAAATTAAATTAAGTGCAAGCAGGTAAAATTCAAGTGAATTTGAATTTAATTGAAGTTAAATTCAAATGCGAGGGATGTAAAAAACAGTTTCCCAAACCAAAAGCCTCAGCCCTTCAACCCCTGTGCTTCCAATATGACACACATCCAAAGATCTCCAAAATCTTGTTTTCACCTGTTTGGTTGGCTGTTCACCAGCTAAGGCCTGAATATACCTGTTATTGAGAGCCCCACAGGTGGAATGAAGGCAGAAAGTCTGGTCTGAGAAACTACTGAAGTCAATCTTCATATAGTTTTTTTTGCCACTGCCAAGAATAAGAGCTTAATGTAAATGGTTTTTCAAGACTCCAGTAGAGTTTAAATGTTGTGCACAGGTGTTTAAAGTTGCAGTTCAGGCTGCATAAACAACAGAACGTGTTCCTTTGGGTCCTACATTCTTATTTACAGTAAAGACTCCAAAAGATGCAGATTTTGAAGTTCAAAGACCATAGGTTTTCCATTTCCCTTTGAAGAAGGTTCTTAATTCAGCTCTATATACTTACGTATCTTAGCCAAGCTGCAGCAATGAAGATTGGCATAAATAGCGTATAACACTGATCTGACAACGTCAAGACCCAAAAGGAGTCATTTAGGATGACCTCCCACCCCTTGGGAACAATGACCAAATTTGTGATACCCTTGTACTGAATTAAGGAGAAACGACACCAACCAGTTTTATGATTTATTAATACAAAATACAAGACATGTGGTTAGATATAATAACTCAACAATGATTAACTGGATCAGCAAGTCCATGCCATGTGCTTTCACTTAGATCTAGTCAATATTCCATGAAAGAGAAGAGGAGAAGGAAAAGAAAGAGAGAGAAAGAGAGAGGTATCACTACCTGTGGGTCCAGTGGCTTTTCATTGATTCTCTTCACCTAGGGTATCGTCATTGGTGGGAGCTCTCTCCTGACCTGATCCCTGCACTTTTATGTTCATATTCTTCTGCGGTGTAATCCATAATTTGCATATGAAGTGTAGAGAGACATTACTATGATAATGATGGGCATAGTTTAGTGAGCACTTGTTCAGTTCCGAAGCTGGGGTTCTCTCAAGGTGCCTCAAGGTGGTCATTTTCCCTATGTTGTGGTGGTGGTGTGGTGGTCTGCTTTTTGACTCCATCCTCTGAGTCAGCTTATCCTTGAGTCATCCTTTCACATTCCTATGGAGACTTATCAGCTTCAAACAAAGAGGGCAGAATAAAGCTATCTGCACAGTATCAATAGCCAAAATCCTTGTTATTTATTTCTTTTATGCTCAAGGCCTACAATGGGGAATGCAAATGATGCCTTGGGCAATTTTAGTTTCCTGTCTGACTCACACTACAGAAAGTAAGTGGTGTTTTGCACAAGCTCAGTGTTCAGGTTCTCACAGAGAATTAATGATTAATTGCCATTCAAAATAAAGAAATAAATTGTTTCATAGTCTTACACTACTTTTTCAATTTCATTATAAATAACACAATACTTATGTAAAAGACAGCTCTTTTGGAAAGCTTTCAGCAAGGAACAGTCAGAAAACAATGTTATTTTCTAATTTCAAAAAAACAAATATAATAAATATGCTTCCAACGCACACACCTATAAACCCTCTTCTGTTCCCTTGCTCCTCAGTTCAGTGTCTGTACATTTCGTGAGATTTCAGGCAAAGACATAGCTCACTGTGATACACACTTTGTGTGTATCAACTGATAATTCTATCCTAAAACCCTAGAATATTAAGGTGAAGCAAGCATGATAATTCAATCTGCATTTTTACAGATGATTGTAGAGAAACCTCATAATAGACTTAGGAACTGAATCCATGCCTCTCAAGCATAACACTGTATACAGCCCATAGAAAAATGACAACTTTTTCTGAGGCTGGGGGCAAACAAATAGAATCATCCTTTTTCTTTGTTAAAAAATAGCCATTTTAATCAATTATATACATACATAAATATATACACATAGTTTATTTATACATCTTAGCATCTTTTTATATTATGTATATAAAAATTGGAATCAGCAAAAAGTAACTTGTAAAAACAGGAAATGGAATTATGCCAAAAATGCATAATTATGATGTCTTTCTTTGGGTAATAAAGGGCTTTGGCAAATGTGAGCAAATGGTTCTAAGGGTTGTGCCTATTATGTTTAAATTAATTTTCAGTAATAAAATTAAGTCAATTAAAAAGGCATCTTGGGAGGTAGAGTAGGACAGCCAAACCTGCACAACAACATAACTGTAGCAACAGCTGAGTGGCTGCCAAGTGTATGCCAGTGTGAAGTACAACAGAAATGTGTGAACAACAGATTTGGAAAGAAAGGTAGAAAAAAAGACACCTGTGATTATCATTCTAACAAGAAGATAACAGCACAAGATGTATGGGAAGACTTTGGTTGACCTATTTCATTATGTACGGAACACAGCTTGAATGATGTCCACAGGTTGTCTAAAACAAGGAATGATTTCTTCTTGTTTCAGAAAAAAATCAGCAAGCTTTGGAACTGAGAATTAAGCTGGTATGCTTTTGTTTTATTTTTCTTCTTTTTTCAGCAAATCCTCTACTTTCTACAATGAACCAGAAAGGATCTCTTAATCTCCTCATTTCAAATGGGACTAATTTAACACACCTGGAAAGCACAAAAGAAATGAACTTGATTTAAAAATCACAGAGAAAGTACCATAGAAGTATCGCCTTTCCAGTGCCCAGGTCTCATTACTCCTGTGCTCCAATGTGCACAGATCCTGTGTGTCCAGCAGAGTCCCAGCACATGTACCAAGACTTTGGAAGCTATTAACTAGAAGTTTGCATCCCTCCAGAATCAAATTGACTGGAAGATCTTCCTCATTTCCATCACTTCTCATCTTATCTATTTTTGTCACAGAAATGCATACTATTATTTGTATCATGATAAAGTTTAAAGGTCCAATCCAAGCATTTGAATTTCATCACACTTAAGTACCTGGAAGAAGATTATCTTTGGCTCTGAAAATCATATTGGCTAAAAAGGCAAAATCCATGAAAGACTGGGAGAGGAAAAGGGATATCTAAATGGTGACCATATTTGGTCAAGGTTAAAGCTTCAAGACCTTCATGGCTTAAGTGAAAGGAAAGAGAATGGCTAGGTTGCCATGCTCCCTCTGAATAATTTATCCTGTTGCTACTAGTCAAGGGGCTGGACAAACCGCTGATCAAACCCAGGAGGCAGTTCCTGAATCCACATTACTTCCTTAAGGCCAGGCTGGATGTGGTTCTGGGCATCCTCATCTAGTTGAAGATGTCCCTGCTCACTGCAGGGGGGTTGGACTAGATGACCTTTGAAAGGTCCCTTCCAACCCAAACTATTCTATGATTCTATGATTCTATGAATGCTTAACAGAAATACATTTCTTCCACTGTATTCTTACAAACTAAAACCAAATGGGAAATAGGTTTGAATTATTGCACAAGGGAAACAGCCTTGCTGTGAGTGACACTAAGCTACTGATCTCAGGAGAACATCAACTGAGGTCAAATTTACACTGGTATGTTTTAAGATAGTCTCTCTTACAGATTTCAGTGCTGTCTGCCAAGTCATGGGAACACAACAACAACAACTTTTGCTTCTGGGACTACAAAACATTTTCACAATGTTGGAGATGGCTCAGGTACTGGCAGTAGTGTAGCTCACTATTTACTTGCCTTCCAGACAGACTCTACTGAATGGTATCTGAGCAAGGTAATTTGAAAATAGGTCTAGCGTAGCTTTGTGGTAGTACATCAGCAATAGATACAGACAGCTAGAATGGAACCATTTGCAATTTTCACTGAAGCACAGCACAGGCACAACCAAAAAATGAAATGTCCACAGTAGTGTGAAAATTGGAATTAAGATAGGCAGTTGTGATGGTTTTGGCTGGGATAGAGTTAATTTTCTTCACAGTAGCTGCTACTGGGCTGTGTTTCGGATTTGTGCTGGAAAGTGTTGATAATACAGGGATGTTTCAGTTACTGCTGAGGGATGCCAGAGTCAAGGCCTTTTCTGCTTCTCAATCCACCTCACCAGCGAGTAGGCTGGGGGTACACAAGGAGCTGGGAGGGGACACAGCTGGGACAGCTGACCCAAACTGACTAAAGGGATATTCCATAGCATATGACATTATGCTCAGCATATAAAGCTAGGGGAAGAAGAAGGAAGGGGGGATGTTCGGAGTGATGGTGTTTGTCTTCCCAACCAACCATTACGCATGATGGAGTCTTGCTTTACTGGAGATGGCTGAGCACCTGCCTGATGATGGGAAGTGGCGAATGAATTCCTTGTTTTGCTTTGCTTGCATGCATGGCTTTTCCTTTACCCGTTAAACTGTGTTTATCTCAACCCATGAATTTCCTAACTTTTACTCATCTGATTCTCTCCTCCATCCCAGCAGAGGGGAACAAGCAAGCAGCTGCATGGGGCTTAGTTTTTGGCAGGGATTAAACCGAGACAGCAGACTATTACCCATATTCTATATCCTGTATGTAACATGCAGGTGAGTGAAAGTATTGGGCCAAAAGAATTACATGAGGTTTAAAAAAGCTGAATCAGTAATACACTAGTGAACTGATTGTCCCTTTCTATTCAGCACCAGTTTTTGGCCTCTCACTGCAAGAAAGACATTGTTTTCTACATACAGTGTCTATGTCTCATTGTTTCCCCTAGAGAGGGTCCAGGGGAAGACTACCAAAACAATCAGGGTGTTGGAGAACTTGACAAAGGAAAAATGGCTGAAGGAGTAGGGCTGTTCAGCCTCTAGAAGACAGGGCTCAGGGTGATCTAATCATAATCTGCTGGAATAAAATTAGAGGCAGGTAAGTGCCTCACATGGCTACATGGTGACAAGACAAGAGGCAATCAGAGCAAGTCACTTCAGGGGACATTCTGCCTGGATACAGGAAAAAATGACTTTTGTTATGCCAGAGCTATCAGTTTCTGTGGGAGGAAGCTTATTTCTCACCTGTTTGACAGAAACTTCCCTGGACCAAGCCCTGGCTCTGTCACTGCTGGCATATCCCCCCTTCTCACTCAGTTTTTCATGTCCACACTATGAGAGGAAAACAGACCAAAGTATTCTCATCCTGTGCAAAGTACTTTGAATCTAAAGATGAAAAATACTGTGCTAGAAATAGACATAGGGTTTATTAGCATTTATTATTAATAAACAACTTACATTTAAAATTTAAATGTTTCTTTCCTCAACAAATATCTGTTTAGGAAGAGAGCCAGCAAATTGCTATAAGTGACATCTATTGTATGTGATAAAAAACTATCTCACAAGCATTTGTCTAGCTCAGTCCAGAATGGTTATACATTTATGCTATTTGTGTAAAAAGTAGAAGTGATTTATTCATGACCATGAAACAGTAGGCACCCTTTCCTATCACTTTGGAACTACTGGCACTAGAAGCATCACAGAACCTGAACACATAAAAAAATGCTAAATATTTATCTATGGCTCTTAAGCTACTGAAAAACACTGAAAACAATATGTATGAACTGGAAAGGGGGAAGTCACTACTACAATGCAGTTTAATACTTGTTAAATTTTCTGTTATTGTGTAGAAAGGGTTGAGTTTAGTCAACACTTATGTGCATCTTCGGTTCATTTCTGTCAGCTGAAACACAGAGGTTTCGAAGTTCCCCAAATGGCTCTATAAAGACTAGGACTAGTAAGATCAGGGAAAAACTGAAGCAGATGTTGCGCTGCCTAGAGCTAAGTAACATCTGCAAAAAAGGTTTTTGCAGTGTAAAATCCACCCCATTTTTCTCTACTTACAATCCCTGATTCAAAGCTCAGAACTTATATAAATCTTCTGCAAGCTTCACCCATCGCTTTCATAGTGCAGATCTCGCTCTTCAAGAACATGTTCTGAAGACAAATTTTGCCACTCTACTCTCTAGCCCTAAAGGGCAGAGGGGCTGTCATGGTTTAAATCGAGAAACACAGCTCATGCACTCACTTCCTCCCCTTCATCCCCCAACTCCCAGAGAGCTGGGGAGGAGAATCCAAAGAGTGTAGCTCCCACGGGTTGAGATAAAAACAGTTTAATAACTAAGGTATAACACAGATCACTACTGCTACTACCAATAATAATAATAATGATAAAGGAAATAACAAGTGAAGAGAAAACGACACCTCACCAGCCACCGACCCATAACTCACCCCACCCTGCCCAACTGGGCACCCGCTGCTACCTCCTCCAACCCCCCAGAGCACTAGCCCTTCCAGGTAACTCTTGGTTACATCCTGGGCATGACATGCTATGGTATGGAATACTTCTATGGCTAGCCTGGGTCAGCTGTCCTGTCACTCTTTCCTCCTGGCCTTCCCTCCTCCCTGGCAGAGCATGAGGCTCAGAAAGTCCTTGGCCAGAGTAAACATTTGAGCACTAACTCAAAACATACTTGCTATCAGCACCGTTTCCAGCCCAAAAGTCAAAAACACAGCACTGCACCAGCTACCAAGAAGGAGAAAAAATGACTGCTACTGCTGAACCCAGGACAGGGGCCCAAGATATTCAAGTTGATATTCAAGGATCACCAACTACAAGCTCAGGAGTGCTGCATCCCAACTAGAAGGAAGTGCAACAGGAGGGCCAGGAGACCTCCTAGCATGGATAAGGAGCTGCTGAGGAAAATTCAGAGGAAAAAGGAGGCTTATAAAAGGGGGAAGCAAGAACAGGTGGCCTGGGAAGAATACAGGGATGTTGTCCGGGAAGCTAGGGACCAGGTTAGGAAAGCTAAGGCCCAGTTAGTATTAAACTTGGCTAGGGATGTTAAGGATAACAGGAAGGGATTCTATAGGTATGTAGCAAATAAAAAACAGACTAGGGACAACATAGGCCCACTCCAAAAGCTATCAGGAGAACTGGCTCACAGGATTTGGAGAAGGCTGAGGTTCTCAATGACTTCTTTGCCTTGGTCTTCACTGGCAAATGCTTTGACCACATCACCCAAGACTTGGAAAGCAAATGCAGGCACTGTGAGAATGAAGACCCTAGCCTCGCTGTAGGAGAGGATCTGGTTCGAGACCATCTTAAAATCCTGAATGTACACAAGTCCATGGGAGCTGATGAAATCCATTGGCAGATCCCGAAGGAGCTGGCAAATGAAGTTGCAAAGCCACTGGCCATTATATTTCAAAAGTTATGGCAGTCAGGTGAAGTTCCCAGTAACTCAAGAAGAGGAAAATGGATTACCTAGGGAATTACAGACCAGCCTGTCACACCTCTGTGCCTGGCAAGATCTTGGAGCAGGTTCTCCTGGAAGGCATGCTAGGGCACATGAAAAACAAGGTGCTTGGTGACAGCCAGCACGGCTTCACTAGGGGGAAATCCTGCCTGACCAATTTGGTGGCCTCCTATGACGGGGCTACAGAACTGATGGACAGGGGTAGATCAGTTGATATCATCTATCTGGACTTGTGGAAAGCATTCGACACTGTCCCACATGACATCCTTGCCTCTAAATTGGAGAGACATCAATTTGATAGGTGGACCACTTGGTGGATAAAGAACTGGCTGGATGATCGCACGCAAAGAGTTGTGGTCAATGGCTCAATATCCAGCTGGAGACCAGTAACGAGGGGTTTCCATCAGTGATCGGTGTTGAGATCAGTCTTGTACAATACCTTTGTCAGTGACATGGACAGTGGGATTGAGTGCACCCTCAGTAAGTTTGCCAATGACACCAAGCTGTGTGGTTCTGTTGATACACTGGAGGGAAGGAATGTCATTCAGAGGAACCTTGACACGCTTATGAGGTGGGCTGATGCCAACCTCATGAAGTTTAACCATGACAAGTGCAAGGTCCTACAAATGGGTCGGAGCAATCCCAGGCACAGCTACAGGTTGGGCAGAGAAGAGATTCAGAGCAGCCCCACAGAGAATGACTTGGGGGTGTTAGTCAATGGGAAAATGAACATAAGCCAGCAGTGTGCACTCACAGCCCAGAAAGCCAACTGTATCCTGGGCTGCATCAAGAGGAGCGTGACCAGCAGGTCAAAGGAGGTGATCCTGCCCCTCTATTCTGCTCTCATGAGACCTCGCTTGGAGTATTGTGTGCAGTTCTGGTGTCCTCAACATAAAAAGGACATGGAACTGTTAGAACAAGTCCAGAGGAGGGCCACGAGGATGATCAGGGGCTGGAGCACCTCCCATATGAAGACAGGCTGAGAAAGTTGGGGCTGCTCAGCCTGGAGAAGAGAAGGCTGCATGGAAAACTCATAGCAGCCTTCCAGTATCTGAAGGAGATCTACAAGGATGCTGGAGAGGGACTATTCATTAGGGACTGTAGTGATAGAACAAGGGGTAATGGGTTAAAACTTAAACAGGGGAAGTTCAGATTGGATATAAGGAAGAAATTCTTTACTGTTAGGGTGGTGATGCACTGAAATGGGCTGCCCAGGGAAGTTGAGAATGCTCCTTCCCTGGCAGTGTTCAAGGCCACGTTGGATGAAGCCTTGTGTGGCATGCTTTAGTGTGAGGTGTCCCTGCCCATGGCAAGGAGGTTAGAACTAGATGATCTTAAGGTCCTTTCCAACCCTAACTATTCTATGATTCTATGATTCTAAAAAATTTCACCCTTAGTATATCAGTATATTTTTATTTCCACTATTTTGGTACTTTTGATCTTGTTTTTGAATTTGTTGCTTAAAACTTTCTTAATTTTTGTTGATTTTTTGGTTCACACAGTCATAGTTCTCTTTAATCATTTATCTCCAAGCACTTCAGCTTCCATCTAGATCACATTAGGAAATCCCATTTTATTCCCATAGCTAAATCTCCCTGCTATTTCTTGCAATTGGCTACGAAGTCAGGTAACTTTCCACTTTTCCCTCTGCATATCATCCCTGTCCTTCAGAGCAGAGACCCAGATTCAGCAGGATAAGTGGAGAACATTTATATTTCAGCTTAGTGTAGAATGTTACAGCTTTACTTATGGCCCTCTATAGAGTCTATGGCCCTATTTTCTTTCTCCAAATAAAAATTTTGCTTCCTTTGAAGCTTGAGTCCTTTGAACCTAAGACCTAAATTACAGTTTCTATACTTCTCGGGCTAGTGCTTTAGCTCCTGTGAAGTGCAGGAGAGCAAACAGCTTTCAGCGCTTCTCCCATTTTCATTTACTGTATGAAGTCTTAAATATCCTGTCTACAGTTGTATATTCCCACTCAGGGCATGAAAAAAATCTGTGTTTCATCTATGGATTTAGGCATTTAACATGAATATCTGAATATCTAATCGGGTGTAGAGAAGTGTCAGGTAACATCAAGTATTGTCACACTTAATCCTAAATCCACAATAGGTTCTTTAAAAATATTTCGTAACCCACATGGGACTGCTCCAGTAGAGCAGAAGAATCAGACTAGTGTAGCAGCTTAAACATAAGGCCTTCACCTCCTTTTCATTCTTTTCTCTATAGACATGCTCAAATTTGAGTGTGAGGGACCATAACCCATGTCTCCACCTGTCATTGCTATTGACAGAAATCTTCAGATCTGAGGTGACAGGCTGAATAAGTAAAGAACAATTATTTCTACTTACATTTTAAACAGCAAATAGTAGCACAAAGAGAATTACATTTAATAACATCAGATTGATGTATCTTCATGAATGATAATATGAGAGTCTAGATACTTGACAGTCTATCTTTGCCCAGCATTTCAAATACATGTTTATGCCCATACAATGTTATGTTTCTATTCTAGTTGGTTTTTCCATAACATTTATTTAACCATGAAGCTCCACTTACCTGAACCTTTTTCAGTAGTGTCTCTGTGGTTGTTTTATAGGATATGGTGGTAATTATATAAGGTTAATATAATACTGTTATGAAATTTCACAGCAAGAATGTTTCCCTTTTTATTTTTCAGCACAGCAGATCAGGAGCTGCTATGAGGAACAAAAAGCATAGTCATTATATCTGTGAATACTAGCCATGAATGCAAAATTCATTTTTAGAGAATATTTATCTTTAAAAAATTTTAACGATTTCCAAATTCCCCATAAATATTATCTTTATGGCTATCTCATATAGATATGGCTATCTCATATATCCTGTCTAAAATGTTCTGGTTCAGATGACAACTGCCAGAATTGGTAAATTAGCAATTCATACAAATACTCGTCTTTGTTTCAAAAACAAATGTTTGATATCTAATGTGGAAAAATAAGGGGAACTAATAGCAACAGAAGTGTCACTACTTTGCAGCAGGTCTATAGCAAGGGAAGAATAATCAGAAGCAGGTAACAACTGCTGCTCTAATTTGTACATTTCTCTAAAAAACATCCTAACAATGCAGTGACAAAAGTATCTATTCATTACAGACCTAGGGAAATGCAGAAACCTGTGTTCCTGTGGCCCCTGTAGCTGTAGGGACATCTAAGGAAGATATGGATGCAGCTGATGCAGGTGCTGCTTTCACACACCCCGAAGCTGCTCTATAGCAAATGCTGCAGGAGTGTCAGTATGCTGTGGGTACTGCAGTGGCTGGTGAAATCCTCAGGGACCTATAGGAAAGGAGGAATATATCAAAATCTGCTAGTGGTTCAGAACTGCTGGCATATTATTAAGAGGGCTGTTGAACAAGCACTGAACCCTCATACTGAAGATTTTGTACCAATGGATCTCTCTCCACACTAGGATGCATGATTCCTTCCCAGAATACAGGAGTACAACTATGTTTAGTACTGCACATAAGCAAATGTATGTAATTTCCCACAGAATGAACAGAAATCTTTTCCATCCATTTCTCTGCAGCATTTGAAAGACTCTCTGTTTTTTCTATTAAACAACATTTTTTCCCACATATGTTCATATTGTGCAGCTCTGGTAGCATTCACTTTCCTGTAAATCTAAAGGCAATTAGGCAGACTGTCTAAAACTGCATGTCAGCCCTTCTCTTTTCCCCTCTTGTGTTTTCCTCCAGCATCTCTATTTCCCTGCTTTGCTCCCACAAGCCACAGGCTACCAAAGTTGTTTATTTACACTGCACCTGTGCTCAGCACTGGACCTTAGTACAATTTGTCCCTAAAGTGTTAACACACCATATACAAAAGCTCAAATCTGACACATTTAATGTCTCAAGTCTTAGCTTTTGTCAACTGTCATTGGCCATGCCTCCCTGGAGCAAAGTGCAAGAAAGAATATCAGGTGTTACTCAATTCCTTTAGAACCGTTCTAAGAAGTGCTTAGATACGATAAGGCTGAAGCACAATATAAGACCCTATATAGATCAAGCAAAGCATGAACACATATTCAGCAGCAGCAGTAGCATGCACTTCATTCTCCACCTACAAGGCCAAGGAATGTGGTTCACTCCCACACCATCCATGCAATGCTCACTACAGGTGGTGATGAGGTGACACATGAGAGTTTCTTATAAAAGATTTGTGTGGTACTGTAATTACCTTAAATATTTGGAAGCTGGTTAAATCTTTGGGGTAAACAGTGAACATTAAAAAAACATTAATTGCATAATATAAATTTTAAATATATTGCAATTTAAAAATAGCTTAGTTATTAGCATATCTAAAATATGCATTTTGATGAACTCTAAGTAGATGATATTAATTATAATTAGGGCAGGTTTTTTCTGTAATAAAAGGAGACTTTAAGAAATACATAACTTCTGCTAATTTGTTTCCTTCATTCTGATTTCAGCTAAATCATTAACCACATTAGAAAAATGCTTTATTACATATTTGCCCAGGAGATCTGAATGGCTCAATAGGAGCTGCTTGTTCTTTCAAGGAATAGTCAAGTCAAGCTAATTACTTTCCAGGCTAAACCTGCTCGTCCAGGCCAACTCCAGCTGAATTTCTTCTAAGAAGAGAAAGTTCATTAACTCTGCTTATTCACTAATTATTTTCCATAAATATCATTACTTACACAATGTCATTACTCTGTTCGTTAAAAGTGAAGTATATGAGTGCGAGTCGATCTGGTCCAACTCAACTCTATGCTGATTGTGAAAAAAAAAACCCTAGACAGTATCTATCTAATAAATTGCCTCCATGATGCAAGTGAGCTGAGCAGAGCAAACCCTCTGGGACACTGAAAGGAAATAAGCAATGACTCAAGCTCTGATCTCACACTAGGTGAGAACAGCATCATTTAGCACAGATGATCTTCCACTCCTTTTGATTCCCTCTTGGGAAATAATGATTATTGGAACTCCTGACTGCCGTGTTCCCAAATAATAATCTTTCAACAGTAGGTAAATACACAGCATAAAAGAGTTCAAAGAATTGTGTGCCAGGATGCAAACAGCTCCAAAATGGCTATGCCTAAATTCTGGAATATTTCCATTCATGTCTATGCTGAGGCAAGTCCTGACTACCAAATCCTGTAATATCGTTTCCTTTCTCCTCCTTATGTCCTGGGAAGAATGCCCACTGTGTTAACCCAAGGAGTCCATCCAGGAAGGATCCAACTGGACAAGATCATGTCCAGGACTCCAAGTAATACCAAAGCACACACAGTAGAGTGTAGCCAATTGCGTTTAAGCCTATGTTTAAAGCTTTTTTGAGCAAGATTCTTAAATTTGTTGAGAAGTATCATTAAGGGACAAAATCCTTCTCAGCCTTCAAACAAACTTGCTAAAAGACAAATCCACAAAAACACAACTGGGCTAAAGTAATGAAGCATCCATTCCTCCACACTCTCACTTCATACAGCATGAAATGAGTTCTCAAAACAGGGATATTTTTTTTCATAAAAATAAAAATAGTATACTTAATGATCAGGATGGCATTGGAGGCTCTCAGGAACCAGTCATATGATAGAAGATCCTCCAGAACACTGACCTTTACTTCTGATTTCTGAGAAATATACTTGTATCTTTCTACATCATTACTATAAATATCTCTAGTTGACCTCTGATATTATCTGTTCTGGGGATATACGCAATTTGGTACAGCAGCTGCAAGTATGACTGTTTTTACCAGACTTGGGCAAAAATAAAACAAAACAAAAAAAAAAAGAGGCTACTTTGGATTTTGCCTTTATTATTTAAATTCAGAACCTGGAACAATATTCTACATTAATAACAAGTTCCCTATTACCTTCTATCATGAAGAAGCAAAGTGTTAAAGTGTAGAAATTGTATTAAGAATAGTGTAGAGGAATTGCCATGGGTTAGGACATGCTCAACATAGGTTACACCAGGCAAAACACCTCTGTTTAAGTCTGCTGCTGCAGAGATTTTGTATTTTCAAAGTCTAAAATTCATAATACCCATGTTAAGTCATTTCTGGTTAGAGAATGTTCCATGGGTGATTAACTGTGGTCCAAAAAGTCTGTCAGGAGAAAAGTACAGCACTCTGAACAGGACAATGCTAAAGAACTGTGTACAAAGACCAAACGTTTTTAGACTGCATCATTGTCTTCTGATGTGTGAATCAAACATACCATCCTTCTAATATGACACTACTACAGGGATTAGCATGGAGTCTTCTTGAGTTAATTTTTATAGACCTTTTGGTTTTATTACTACTGTATCCTCTTGATTAAATTCCTTTTTTGTCTTTTTTTCTCACACTGAAAAAGAAATTGTCTGGCTCTTTCAGCCTAATAAACATAACTTCTTACTTCATAACCATATGTCATTAGAGGAACAGGTTTGGTTATTATTACATAGTCTGAGCATCTAAACATTTTCACCATGGACTTCTATGGGCTATAGGGATATAGCTGTCCCACGGGCTGCAGGAGAATCTTTGCTCCAGTGCCTACAGCACCTCCTTCCCTCCTGCTTCACTGACTTGGGTGCCTGCAGAGCTTATTTGCTCTCACGTGTCCTCACTCCTCTCTCCAGCTTCAGCTGCTGTTGCACAGCTTTTTTTTTTTTTTTTCCTTCTCCTTAACTATGCTATCCCAGAGATGCTGCCACTGTCGCTGCTCAGTTTGGCCTTGGCCAGTGGTGGGTCCAACTTGGAGCCGGTTGGCATTGGCTCTATCAGGCATAGGAAGAAGCTTCCAGCACCTTCTCACAAAAGCCACACCTGTAGCACCCCTGCTACCAAAACCTTGCCATGCAAACACAATACAACATACAATCTAATCAATTTGACAAAACAGTTTGGAGAAGGTGCATGGCCAGGTAGAACAATCTTTTTTCCCTTTTAGCCATGCAGTCAAATCTCAGCTGTAAACTTCTGGCAAATATCAATGGTGAGACTGCTTTCAATTTAATAAATTACTATATTTGTTCTTAGCAAAACTTACCATTGATCTTCTCATTCACCTGTGTTGGTGTGATTTCATTTAATGTATTCTCATCTTGAACACTGTTTTATTTTTGGCTTGACCCAAGGTCCCATGGATTTCTGGCCAGGATCCTCAAAGCAATTCCTCTGAATTCAGCAAGAAAGACTGCAGAGTCAAGATATTAGAATCCAGTCACAGAAAGAATAAGAGTGAAATTATCAGAACTATAGATAAAAGTACTCCCTTTGGAAATTAAACTGTTAGAGCTATGGTCTCAGTTTGTACTCTCTCTATGTATAGTTGTCAGAAATTATTTCTTGTTAACGTGATAATAGTGATTTGTAACATCATATGTTATTCTAAAGGCAATGTGTTCACCATGTTCCTTGAAGGGTACTATTTTTAGGAGATGATGGCACATATTGTACAAGGACCACCCTGAGAAGTAAGGAATAGCTGGCAGCAGGTGAGACTCATGCTTAGAAAAGCCATCTGTTCCTGTAACCTGCACCAGCACTTACCAAGCAGCATCCCTCTGACTCTGCAGGCAAAAGCATGTGAGGTCCAGTCCTTCACCAGAACATCTCTCCATGGAAAAGCAGTGAATGCCTTACCACACACTCACTTCAAGATACCAGATTGCTCTTTCAAACTCATCAATGTTTCATTGTTCTTTTAGTTCTCTGAAAGATGAAAATAGACTAAAACATGATTCAGTTCTGGAAGGGAAAACCTGGTTAGTAAAAAAAACAGCACAACTTCACTGAAATAAGTTATTTTACTGATGCTGAAATGAGTTCTTGACTTTAGAAGTAACTTTCATTGAGGATTCATTTCAAAAAGAGATGGAAAATAAAAATGAGGTGAGGAGAAAGGATAATTAACATTTGTGCCATCTCTAGTATCACAATGATGTAAGAGATCATATCTGCATGTCAGGTCATAGCTTGGAAAATTCGAGTTGGTGACTTGTTCTCATCTGTTATTTACCAATGGCAACAACTGTATATGACAGTCATAAGCATCTTAACTGAACCTAATTACTTAAACTCAGAAAGGTTTCAAGAGCCCGTGTTCACCAATTATCAAGATCATTCAAGATGAAAGGAGTCCTGTACATGAATAATTCTTTTAAGAAGGTATTTTTCATTATATTTGATTCATGGACTAATTAGCAAACATACTTAAACAATCTCAAAAACTCTATTCTCTTCAAAGAATATGAACAGTAGTTAGGAGGCTATTACTACATAGACAGCAAAAATATTGAATCCTGCTCTTGGATCAAAAATCAGAGCAACCCTGCATATGGAGAAGCGAAGTCATCATAATAATAAACACATCACAAGATTGCATAATATTTTACCTGATAAATAGATGTGTATTACAGTTCAACAGCATTATAATTACTGAAACACAGCAACACTTGTCGCTTCATATCACTTGATCATTTTAAAGCCCTGGGGCTGATGTTATCTTTATCCATTCTTTTTCTTTACTTTTTTGCTAAAAAAAAAACCAAACAAAAAATCCAAACAAAACAACAACCCAACCCAACAAACATGAAATCACCACATTCCTATCTCCAGGCTGTATTACAAATGTCAAGCAGAAGATCTGAAGTTTATCAAAGACACTAGTCAAAGTAAAGATATAAACATTGGATCATGTCATACAGGCATGAACCACAGAAAGCCATGTCATAGAGCTTTAGGGATTGTAACATTTACAACACAGGAAAAGAGATTTTAGAGTAATCAGTGACAGGTCTCAGAAATCATTTGGTCTGTGTGCAGCAACATCTGAAGACAACAGAACAGTGAGCAACATGAGGAAGGATACTGAGAAGAAACAGATATTATATAAAACTTTGGGATGCCCATATCTTGATTATGGTGTGTAATTCTGGTTTCTACATCTCAAGAAAGAGTGGCATTAAAGAAACTACAGAGAAGGCCACCTAAAATAATAAAGCAGCTCCCTTATAAGGAGAGACAAGAAATGCAGAAATTTCAGTTTGACAAGTGGAAGAGTGGAGAGTGATATAGTCAGGATTTACAACAAAAACCCCAACAGATTCATAGAACAGGCTGGAAGATCAACTATAGAGAAGACCTCAAGAGGTCATCTTTTCACTTCAGGAAGTCTGCTAGTCTTGCTCCCTACTCTAAGCAGGGTAACTTCAAATTTAGAAGGCTGCAGGTTAGGTGAGTGTGGAGCTGGCATTCACCAAGTCCAATAATATTAAAAATAGGGGGCACTGAAACTGACAATAAGTTTAAAACAGATACAACAGAGTTCTTTTTTATACAGAATGTAGTGAGAATTTATTTTCAGACAGGTTATGGAGACTGATAATTTAAGCACGTTCAGACTAGACTGCCATGCCCTGTATGTGTCTCAATCACTATTTATCCCACAGCTTTAGAAACAGAAGAGGCTTGTGTGGGGCTGCATCATCACAGGTCCATGTTCTTTCCCTGCATTGTTCAGGGCACCAAAAACCATGAGGCTGAGAGGATGGTAAAACTGTGCTCTCAGCTGCTGAATGTGGAATGTCTCCCTGCCTTATATAAGTTATGAAAGGACAGTGGACTCATCCCAGCTTTGCTGTTTCTGTAACATGCTTAAGTACCTGGCAGATTGTAGTCCTAAATGAAAAGTGAATGACTCTTCTGCAAAGATTGCCATTTCCTATTATTTCCTAAATAATATCTTGAAAATGAATATCCCAAAGGATTCAAGTGAATATTTCTTAATACTGTGAGATCTGGTCATTTCAATTTACATGTATAAAACAGATCTGCTCCTTTTGGATACAGCCTAGTTCACACTTCAATTGCCTTTTGGATATGCATTGACTCACATCTTGATCAATAAGATTAAAGAGCCTGTTTCTTGCCTTCTTTCAGAAAAATATTTCAAAAGCTGTGATAAATGTTCTGTGTCTCAACCTAAAAATGGTATCTCTCTTACATGTGGATAAACAATTTCCTAGGCAACTCACAAAAAATATTACATACAGAGATATTACTGAAGGCTTTTAATATCTTTAGGAGTTTTATGCTTTCTTTCTTTTAAGTAGTGAAAACTTACTTCAAACACATATATGGAAAAAAATTAAATCTTGAAGAAATTCTCAGTACTGCAATGGATGTTTTTCTGTATTTTTTTCTCAGATTGTATTGGATAAGTCCACAGTACTCTGTGGGTGTCAGACAGTACTGCTTAATGTCTTATGATTACAATAAAGTTAAAATAGATATCTAATACAAATAAATATTTTTGTGATGAGAAGCCCAGTTGAATTACTGGCTAATAAAGCAGCACTTGTGTGTTGACCAAGGGAACTTACAGCTACTACTAAGCAATCTCTTGATGTGTATCATCAAAGCAGTGGGTAAACAGACATACTTTTCAGAACAAAAAGTATATTGTCATTCCCTGAACATCAGGATCTCTTCCTTTTCTCTCCTTCACTTGTTCCGCTTATCTCACTAGAAAAGAGAAGCCTGCTCCCGTTGCTTACATTTTTTTTGCATTGGGGTTGTGGTGACCTACTTTCAACAGATGGAGGGAGAACAGCCCATTCTTGTCCTGGTGGTTAGTGTACTCCTCTCTGAAATAAGCACTTTTCCTTTAAACCCTGCAAGTTTTCTATCTTGGGCAGACCTAAAACGGAGGTCTCACATTCTGGTCAGTGTTTTCAATAACAGGATGCACAAGCCTTAGGTGGCTGTCACCACCTTACAGCCAGAGGTATCTGCGGAAGTTCAAGCTGTGAATCCTACCTTCATGTAAGCATCTGCTGCCAGGCTGCCGGTCAGTATCTGAGCCTGGCAGACAGCTGGGTGTCTGGACACAGTCCTCAGTCCTGTGATGCCTGTCAGCTATTTTAACTTAAATGCCTACCTTAACAGTATAAACTCTGTTCCCAGAGCTCTTAGCTGTCGAGTCTGTAGCCTTTGCTTCAATGATGCCTTCATTTCTTTTTTAATATAGCATATGTGCTTTGCTGGCTTATATTCCCCTCTAAAACATCAGAATAACATTATGTTCCTATCACTTAGGTTAACTACATCAAACTTAGTGAGAAATATAACCATGCTGGTCCATTCTTGTATAGTGATGTACATCCTCAAGATGCCTAAGCTGTCCATTCCTTTATTGTGTGAACCAGCTAGTCTGCGAAAAAAACTCCTTGCTTTGGCTAAGCACTGAGGCATAATCAGCCACTGCAGTGAAAGAAAGAGGAGCCCTTTTTCTGCAGGAAAGCTTGTCACAGGTTGTGTGAGAGGATGTGCTTTCCTCAGTGCTAAACCAGCCTGTTCCAGCGCACTTTTAGCAAGTCCTGTGCTACTGAAGGTGCCCTCTGGAATTCTGCCGTGCTTTAAATCCTGTTTCACATGCTGCTCAGTGATAGTCTTTTCGGGTCAGCATAATACTGTGGGGTTGTGGGGATTTTTTTCCCTATGATATCCTTGTTTTGAGTCCTGTTTTTATTCTTTTGGCTTAACCTTACAAGCCCATAGTGTGCACTTTTATGGCTATGCAGATGTTACTTGATCTAATCTCCTCTTCTGCCTCCTACGCTGCAGTTTGTACTTTGACCAACTGTTCTTATTCAGTAATGTGTATCCTACAGCTCCATGAAGTACAAGTTGAACCAAACTGAAGCAGGAACTATAAGATGGTGTGGCTGTTCAGTGAGTGCTTCTTCTATGGTGGTCTTCTGATTTTCTTTACCATCTCTCTAGAACTTCAGGAAGAATGATAAAGCTTCTCTTAACTTGCTAAAACTGTCATCTGAGAACTGTTTGACATTTATTTATTTTTTAAAATGTTCCAGTGGAAAAAGGGGACATATTGTGGCTAACTCTGCCTGTGATCCTCTTTGATTTTTGTTCCCTTTGATCTGTCCTAATACTAAAGGTCATTCATTAAGTTTAAGAACTACTGAAGCATTTTGTTCTCTCAAGATCATCAGAAATATATTAACTTGAGGAGCCTGTGTTTTTTACCATATCACAGCTGTTTTTTTTCATCTAGAAGCTCTATTTGGACTCCTGGTATTTCTAGCCAGTAACTACTTACTCTGAAAACATTTCTAGGAATTACAATGGAGACAATTTTGGAGTTTGGTACCAGCTAACTTGAGGATAGAGAACACTGATCTCTGACAGCTCTCAGGGGGTCTTGAGACAGCTCTTATTACAAAGCAGACAAGAAGGTTATGCAGCAGGATTACCACCCCACTTTGGGCTTTAAACAGGCCATGAAACCAAATTAAAAATACAGCCCCTCCTCCTCCCTCCCTCACCACATTCCTACTTGACTGCAGCAGCGCCAGCTGAGGTGTCAGAGCTCTGCAGAGCTCCCACAGCACCAGCAGCCTCCCACACCAGCAGACACGTGTGCCTCAAGAGGCCAACCCAGCCCACATAAATCCTCCTGCGGTACCTGCTTCTCCCACTGGCCAGAGAGGGAGAGAAGATGACTCCAGACTAGCCCTGAAGGGCCTAAGTCTGAGAGAAGGGAATCTATGCCTTGATGTTCAGAAAGGCATTTTCGAAGAGCTCTTCAACTCAGCCATAATTTGCAGTTCAGGGCTACATTCATTTGCAAGCGTGTGACTGAAATCTACTTGGCATATAATTCTACTTGAACAACCTACATTTCATAACAGTCTAAGGAAAGGAAAAAGCTTTTCCTCTATACGGCCTGTCTCTAGGAAAAAAAAAAAAAAAAAAAAAAAAACCAACATCTTTCCAAAGAAGTGTATAAAAACAATGTTTACTGATATGTTGCAAAATGAACAGCAAGTTTGTTGCACTAGGCACAAGAACCGTGTTAGAAATTGTTCTCAAAAGTTAGCCATAGAACAGACAATGAAAGGAAACATGAAAAAAGAGTTAGGAAAGTCCAGATGCCACTTGTACATTGCTCCCCAAAGTCCCAGTCATAAATAATAGATATGAAAGTTGCTGCAAATACATTCCTGCAGAATTTTAAAATTAATAATAGCTTCTGCGCAGAGGCAGGCTACAAATTCTGCTTATTCTCCTATGAAGACAGGCAGATAGGACAAGGAGAATGGTTTTTAACTGAATGAGGATAGATTTACACAGATATAAGGAAAAAAATTCTTCACTGTGGGGGTGGTGAGGTACTAGAACAGGTTGCCCAGAGAAGCTGTGGCTGCCACATCCCTGAAAGTGTTCAATGACAAGTTATATGGGGCTTGGGGAACCTGGTCTAGTGAAAGTTGCCCCTGCCCATAGCAGGGATCTTGGAACTGGATGAGCTTTAAAGTCCCTTCCATTCTATGAAACTTCATTTGATTTTAAAGCCTTTCTGAATTATCATTGGATTCTCTCTCATGACCAAAGCTGTATGTCAAAGGTGTAAAAGTTGGCTGTTCCTGGTCTCCACCACACTGAGTTCCCATCCATCAGAGCAGGTGGATTGCCTCCAAGGATGTCAGTGCCCTCTGGTTTCACTTATAGCACAACAGCAGCTGCCATGAATTACTGCAGGGCTCAGGGGCAATGTATAACCACTGCAACTCAGAAAGACACATTTTTCTGCAGCAGAGACAGAGCATGTATGAGAGACCCCTTGCCTCTGCCTGCTAAATACTGAGCCTGGGGGGTTAGCAGGGAGGAGGAATAAGGAGAGGAAAGCATTTCCTCAAACTGCCCCTTAGCTTTGCTGCAAAAGATCATAAGAGAAGAATCCCTTAATGTAAAACAACTGGGTAACAAGAATCTTATTCTTTGCTCAGTGAAGTGAAATTTAGGAGCCTAGGGGCAAATGAGAAAGATAACATCTGTCTTCTTCATAAGCTTCAATTTCTGTAACCAGGAAAAATGACTCCACAACTCTCTAGCATGGGGAGAGAGGACATTCAAATCAGTCAGAGCTTTGGAGGGATTTGCTGTTCTCTGAGTGAACACAAAAAAAAACCACAGAGAGCTCTGTATTGCTAGGTCATGATTTATAACTTTTTAAAGAGAGGAACACAAAGTGGGACAGACTAAAAAAAAAATAAATAAAAAAGTTTGAAAACAGATCTCTTCCCTGTCTGCTATGTCCTTGAAAATCTTGAGTCCACCACTTTTTTGGAGTCTTCCTATTTTTGGAAGCTGCAACAAATTTGACTCAGTGCCTTCTGCAGCCTTTGGAAAATCCCCCTGGTCTAGCTATGACCACTCACAGATCTTCTCAGAAGTTACCTGCTCTCTGTGCTTCAGTCTATTTTCTCTTATGGTCCAGCCCACTCTTCCACCCCACACTGAACATCACAAGTTATCTGTTCCCTCCACAGAGCAGAGATACAAACCCTTATGCAGCAAGAACAATCCTGACACTGCAAAAGCTGGCAATCTGTTCCCAGTTTTCTCAGGATCTCTGTCTCCTCACCTCCTGCTCTACAACCTTTTCCATGCAAATGTCCAGGCCCATTACTAATGAAAATTAACATTGAGCAAAGATTTCCAGAGTCATTGGATCTTATGTGGTATGAAATGTCATCTCAAAGTGCTTTTCTCTTCCTGCTGACTACAGAGGGAGACACAGATAACTACACTTCTAGCTTAAGCAGTACATTGCTGTGTCTAACATTAGATGAGATTAATTTAGGTCATATTATTTACATATTCCATAAAGACATCTTTTAATGCATATTAGTTGCATTCTCTGCCACATTCACTACCCATCCTTTAACCTACTATTTTAAGAGCTGGGGAGATCCTTCTGGATATGTTTATTCTCTCAGAGGTTTAAGTACAGGCCTGGCATACATATCTGTTCTTTTTTTTTTGCAGCATATGGCTTTGATTTGCACATTTTAGACATATCTTTCAGAAATCTTGTCTAAGCTTGAATCCTGAAGTGTGAGGAATGTGGTAATTTAAGGGTACATATACGAGAATAGCAAACTATGGTGGCAGCTGTCACTTCTTTTGACCCATGATACAAGACTAAGTCCTCAGACCACACAGAAGTACTGTTGAATGAAGGCTCACTACACAGATAACATTATAGTTCCATCAGCAATACAAGTACTTACTTTGGTCTGATGGGTATTTCTAGTGATTATGTCTTACACCTCACCAAGGAAATTCGCTTTCCCTGAGTAAAAAAGTGTCTTTCAAACTAGAGTCCGATGTTATCAGAGGATTCTCCAGTAAGGCCAGCAGTTTTAAGTCAGTAGAGTACCTCTGTAGGATAAGCAGGATTAGTCTCAAGAGGTTAAGCTCAACAAGAGTTTTAGGCATATGTCTCACACAGAAAAAAAAATGTACTTCCAACATTTACACCCCTGTGTAATTTTCCACTTGCAAATCCCCAAGTCCTGCTGGTGCTCATGTAAAGCCAGGTCCATTGGGTTTTAAAATACTCCTCAAATTAAGCTTTCTGCAAAAGATGATGATGATTGACCTTCCAGGATCACATCTGTGTCCATCTTACCCAATTGCCAGAGCACTTACCTGGCAGGTAGGCTCTTATTCCTTTTCTCCCTGCTGGTTTCAAAGCAGAGACTTGGCCATGCACACCAGAACAGGTTTCTAATTCTCCAAATTCTTGGGTTTCAGTGAACATGGCCCTGCATCATACATTTTAACATTATTTCACTTAATTTCTTTAATTAATGATAAAGCCAGAGAGAAAGGTTGACTTTTTAGGCTCTTGGCCTAGAAGTACTAAGAGAACTGAGAAAAAAAAGAATCAGATTCAAGTCTCTGATCCAGGAATTAATTAAATACCCAAAGGAGAGCGATTTCCATACACTTACTGAATGCTGTGCCTCCCTGCACTTAAAGCACTTCCTTTCGTACCTCTTTTAAGCTATCCAGAAAGTCTATTCACAGTATGCAGAGGTCTCTTATCATCCCCCATGAACTCCATAACCACTAGCTGGATACAGATTTTGCTTGGGGGAAGGTTTTCTCTGTGTTGTTTTTGGTTTTGTTGTTGATTTTTCCCCTGCTTTGAACACTGAATTCCAGAAGAATTTTAAACAGCAGAACTGAGCAATTCTGGCAAATTCTCAGCCATTTTGTTGCTTTTATTTTGCCTAGATGTTTCTTGGTAGACGTTAGACACTGGATGCTACACATCAAGGTTTCCGCAGAGGAGAACACTCAAGAGTTAATCATTTCAGCACTGAGCTTTGTAATGCTGAAGCTCCTTTACAGATTTATCTTCAGGCGTACTGTGAACTCAAGTCCCCTATAGCCTTTTATAAAAAGCTATAAAGGAAATGTGTTTTGTGAGATTCTGATAAACAAGAAAAGCTGTGTACTAAAATCCAAGCCATGCTGAAATGTGAGCCTCTGGGAATACCATTAAATAATAAATCTAAGACAAACTCCAAGCAGTTCTATAATGCTAAGATATACATTCTCTTAACAAAAATAAACCTTCTTTCAAAACTCTGTGTTTTCTCTTGATCATGGTCTTCCTTAAATAATGCCTGAGAAAGCAGTACCACAAATATCAGGTGGTCTCTGATGAACTACAGATGTACAGATATTGGTACCCTGCTCTAGACAGTCTTGTCTTTAAATATGCTCCTTTAACAGTTCTTTAGAGATAACAAAAAAAAAAAACAACAAAAACAATTTCCAGCAAGCTCTGCAATGAGATCTAACAGATGGGACTGCATAACAATTTTAGCTGACACTACACAAAAGCACTGCTCCCTGCTTCTTATGAGCAAGGAGCCCATGCTGCCATGCAGCTTTGCTGATTTGGCTTCCAGGGGAAGCAAGGAAACAGCCATTCCTGAGAAGGAATCCCAGCCACTATCATTTCCAAACAAAACACTCCTTAGTAAGCAGGCTCTGAGAATCTCTTTGCACTGGGTTTTGGTGACTTTCCAAAATACATTCCCAGAGCTTTAAGCATTTCCTTGTTTGCCTGTTCTGAATAAAACAGCAATACATTTTGCTTTCAGACAGAACTGGGCAGACTGAGAATACACAAGTCAACATACAGCCAAAATGGCTTTTCAAAGCATTCAAGACCAGGTTGGATGAAGCCTTGCATGGCATGCTTTAGTGTGAAGTGTCCCTGCCTATGGCAGGGGGGCTGGAACTAGATGATCTTTAGGTCCTTTCCAATCCTAACTATTCTATGATTCTGTGATTCATTCAGCTTCTGTGCTGCTACAGCTTGATGCAGATGTACCTCTGACCCCATTCAATTTTTATCAGCACAACAGCTTATGGGGAGCACACTCTGTTCAGATAGAGAAGAGGCAGAAAGAAGGGTCATGATCTGGAGGCTTCTCGTTACCCTCCTGTGTGCTCATTCATCCCTGTATGGAATTCTATTCCATCAATATTTTTTCCTATAAAAGAGATGAATCAAACTAAAATTTTTGCAGCTTTCCTCCCTCCCTTCTTCCTTCATTCCCTCCATTTCATATGATCCCAGAATTTTGCATTTTTTTAAGCATATCAAGATTGATCTTTCATTCAAGGTATACTCTACTTTTTAGTGCTTTAAAAGCTGTACTTTAGAACTTGGAAGAAAATATTTTGAACAAAAATATAGGATTCAAAGTGTGTATTCTAATGCTTGCTTCTCCTCTCATTTTCTTTGATATGATCCAGGAATAACCCAAGGGGAATGAAGTTGCATTTTACCAAAGTTAGCATAAAAAAGGTCAGAATCAGAACGCCTGAAATGAATACATTGGTGCTTAATGTAGCTAGCAGAAAATGTTCAATGAATTCAGCTTATTATAGCAGACAGGCTTGTGATGACTGTAGATTTTTTGTAATAGAAAAGCTATCAGAATTTTGTGCCACATGCTTTTAAAGTGTTAGTCCTTTCTTAGCCTCTATTTCTGTTCCAGCTGCTTCTACAATCGCACAAATGTCTTTCTGATTGCAACACACTTGGTAGTCAAACAGATACAGGTATGTACCACAAACTCTGGGTCCAAATTCTGTACTGCACGTGAGATGTTCTGTGTTTCTCATGTCAGATGTGAGAAGATACAGCAGAGTCATAAAGCTAGAGGGACACAGCAGGCTTCAAACACTCTGGAACAAAACAAACTGTATTATTTCCATGAGCTGAACTTAAATAACTGTAATAGAACAATTACTTCCACATATCTCCAATTTGCAAGTTGACGAGATGTTTGCTTTAACAAAAGTCTGTTTCTGCAAATTGATACTGTCATACATACATGAGATCAAAAGTTGAAGCTGACCTTTAGATATTGACCGAGGTGACAGTGTAGGAATGGGCTGTGAAGAAACATTAATGAGGATGTTCATTATTTCTTCTGCTGTACAGGGAAGGGTACACATGCAGAAATCATTTTTCAAAATGTTGATTACTAATGACACCGAACAAACTCATACATAGCTGAGATAATTCTCATATCCCAGATAAAGCTTTCATTAATGGCTGCTACAAAGACCTTGAGGGCTTGTTGTTTGGTTTTTGCTTTTCAAGGTAGCCTCTCTTGACAGATAATATACATGAGCTCAGCAGTGGCAGTTACCAAACTGGGATTGAATTCTGAGTTACAGTGGGGTCTTTTCCCATTGCTGTAATAATATGGAGATATGATACCTGCCTCATGTCCCTTTATACAGCCAGAGGTATTAAAGGCACTGTAAAGTGTGAATTCAGCTTTTATTTGTGCATTCCTTTTCAAAGAACTGGTGTATATAAGTCAGTTCTGACACACTTCACTTGCCTCTCAGAGTGCCCTCCTTTTTGCTTTCACCTGTAATCCTCCTAAACACATTATGAATATCTGCTGCATTTTTTCTTTCTGTTTCATCCCAGTGTCTGCCCAATTCATCTTATTCCAACAACAAATCAAATTATTGTTGTTAATCAAAGCTGCCTAAATATCTGTTTCTGAGGGAAGGTATGAGGTAGGTGTCTAATACACAATGAATTGAGTTAGTATAGGCAGTGTACTAGAAAAAAGAAAGAAATTCAACTGACAAGAAGATTAATTTAGTTGACTGAAGTGTAGGTACTGAGTACTATTTTAGATAGTCTAAGGAACCTGAGACACTTTGTCATTAGGATCTCAGATATGACAATCTTGTAGATAGACACACCTTTTATCCTTTAGTGGTGGATGGAGACCAGGTAAGATAGAGCACCTCAAATAGATAGCCCTAGATGCCAACATCAAGGCACCTGTATCCTGCCCTGGGCATCTCTTTCAGAGTGAAATATGTTCTTTAACCCCTCTTTCACAGACACCCCCTTGTCATGAGGAAAGAGCTTGCATGCCCTTGTGAGGTTGGGAGCTATGCTGTTGGTGGCATATGCCTCCGGTAGGGTCTCTCATGCCAGATGGGTCCCAACTGAAGGGTCAGACAAGGTGTGCCCATGGACAGGATGGGCTCACTAGCCTTTGGGCAACCATCCTAGGAGAAGGACAACACTAACTTCAAATCTGGGCAGATGGAGCTCATTTAGCCCTGTAAGGCCATCCATCTAAGAGAAGGATACTCTAATCAAACCTACAACCTTAGGACTTTGCTGTCACCGTCCAAGCTCGCCAGGCCCTGGCAGATAAACCTCAGGTTTAAAGGGTGGGGTCAGTTCTGTGCATGCTGTGCCTCACCTAAAAAATCCACTGTGCAGGCCCGAAGGGTTTACCCACACTTGCAAAGCCCTGCAGTGACAGGTGGGGGACGAAACGGCAGGTGATAAGGTGCACTGGAAGTCGCAGACCCAGCCCTGCATGCAGACAGTTCAGGACATTGGTCACTCCATAACGCTGCTGTCTCTTTTGAGAACACATGCAGAACTGGTCTTGAGGAGAAAAGACAGTATAGAAAGAATCACACCCCACCTATACCACCCAATGAGACCTTTTGTTGTGCTTTTTGCAACTGGATTTGCATATCCCACATTGGCCTTTTTAGTCATCAGTGCACTTGTAGTAAGCGTGGGTAAAGCCCTTCCCAAATCTTCATTCATGAAGTCAAGCCATGATGATGATGATGATGTTCTTTAAGCCATATTTATAACAATGGTGCAGCTTTTTTGGGTTTCTTCTTAAGTATATATATATGTATATTTCTATTATTCTAATTCAGTTTCTAACTTACAAATTTTAAAACTAGAAAGCCCTTCACATTAGTAATGAAGGGTGCAGGAAGAAAATTCTTTGCCAGGCTAAAACCTAGAGACAGTTGTCTTGCATCACTTATTCAGAAGGCAAAGGAGAAAAGCTTAATGTATATCAAATGCAACTCTGGGCAAATCTGTTGTGATTAAAATAGGACCGTGGAGCACAGACCTAGTCTACATCTCTTCTGCTGCATGAGGACATGTTCTCTGGTCCCTTAACTTATTGGTATAGCATGATCATGCCTGTACATTATCTTTCCTTTATAGCAGGGTAACTTCATCCAAACTGCGGTGAACAGTTCCTGTCCTGTGTTACTTCCCAAATCATGCCTGAAATGTGGGAGCTGCTAGTTGCCTGACTGTCAAAACTAATCAGACTCTAGCAGTTTAAACATTAACAAGTTCCTTTGTTTGACTGAATAGTGCTGACTTCTAAAGCATTAAAGGAACACTCAGAAATGACAAAAGCATTGCAAAGAAGCCAAATTTTATGCATTCATTTTTTGCTGTACAAGAAATTGGGTAGACTCCCACAGACATATATTGGGGGGGGGGGGAGGGGTGGAGGGACTGAGCAGTGAATTTCCCTGAAATTGAAGGAACAGAGGAAATGAGTACAGTACAAGACCAAATGAACTCAAATTATTCACTAAAACCAGAGAGAAATCATCAAAGTACTCAAAGAGATCTGAAGGATGGAACAGCTGAATTACTAACAGCAGTGTGCAACCTCTCACCTAAAACTTCCTTGATACCTGAAGAATGGAGTAAAGTAAACATGACACCAAACTTTAGAAGAAATTGCTGGGAAAGCTGGGAGAACTACAGTCATATAAGATGAGAATTGGAAAGGACAAAGCAGTAGGAGCTATAATAATAAAAATAATAAAAAAAAAAGATGTGAAATATAATCTCTGAGAAGAGCCATACATTAAAGTGCAAACCTCTTGCAGTTCTTTGAATGAGCCAGCTGACCTGGTATGTGGATAAAAATAAATGATCTCAATTTCCTGAATATTTTTGATAGTCTCTCCCAAAAAGATTTTAAAGAAACCTAGTAGTCACAACAGAAGTGAACATTTACTGGTATAAGAGAAAATGTGCTAGCTATTTAATGTGGCTAAATAAATGGCTAAAAGCTAAGAAACAGTTAAGGTTCCCTAATATTGGAGAGATGTCAACAGTAACAGGAGTCTCTGCTGTTTAATGGTTTCATTTTAAAAAATGGAAAAGCAAGTGAGTTGTGCCATTAAAAAGCTTCATGATCTTACAAAGTTATTCACACAAGGAAGAACAGGGTCTAATTGTGAAGAATTACACAGGCCTTCACAAGATTCAGTACCTGTGCTATTAAATGGCAAATGAAATTCAGTGTACATAAACATTAAGCAAAGTACATGTGGAAAAACCATCCTAGTTTCTCATAAAAGACAACTGGCTCTGAACTGAGCATTACTGCTCAGGATTGAGACCTGGGAATCATGATAAATAGTTCCTTGAAAACATCAGCTCAGTACTCACTAACAGTCAAAGAAAAAACCCAAACAAAGAAAACCTTCCCAAACTGTTAGGACTTCTTAGTTGAACAATAAAAAATAAGAGAACAAATACTACTACACCACTCTACAAATCCATTATTCAGGCATCCAAAACCAATGTGTGCATTTCTAGGTTGTTTGCCTAAGGAAGGGCATATTCAAGCTCAAAAATATTTAGAAAAAGAAGAAAAGGATAATCAGTTCGGCAGTTTCCATATGTGGAATGGCTGAGTAGGCTGGGGGTCTTCAAACCTGAAAAAGAGATTACCTAGGAGAGTATGACAGAGCTGTACACACCACACATGGCACAGAGACAGTGGAAATGAAGTGCTGTTTACTATCTGCTCCTGTATGTGTTTAATTTCAAAAGAAACTCAGTCTTTTGGACTGAAAGATTATATAATTAGATCAGACTAAAGAGTTAATCTGTGTAAAAAGGGATGCCTCATTTTCTTAATTTATTTTGCCTTTCTAGTTCTCAATTTTGTAATGTTCAGAAGATGTCCATTTTATTTTTGTGGAGAGATAAAATGGACATATTTCTTTTATGTGCCTATTTCTTTTATATAAAAGTCCAATATTGGGGCACTAGGGATCGTAAGATGTGCTGCATTAAAGTTATATTATGCAGCATCCTTTTGTGTGTTTGAGCCACATTGAAATATATAGGAAAATGGGAAAAATAAAGCTTTATTACTAATGGATTATGGTATTATTCTTAATTTTTCCCTATTTCTGAAATTATTCTGAAAGACAAAATAAATCATGAAGGAATACTATATTTGAGAAAGGCAAATACTGAAGAAATACTCAGTAGAAAAGAGAAAAAAAAGAGCACATATATCTGCCTGTGTGGATAGCTGCAGCTATGTTATAGCTATGTTATAGAGGTTCTGTTGCTCTATCTGTGATGCTACAGGGTAAAATAAATATTATAGGCAGTGCTAACAGTTTTTATTAGACAAGTAGGTATGCTCAGAGAAAGCAGAAAAGCTTTCAGGCACACAAGCCCTGCAGATATGAAAGAAGCAGACAGAAGTCTGCTTCCAGTGCTTCAATAAAGCACTGACCTCCTACAAGCTCTGCCTGTTAAAAACTAGACTCAAACCAGAGCTTCTGGAGCTTAGCAGATGTACACAAATGCTCTAGGCAACAGATGATCACTGTGGCTGTCTCCAAAGCAGGAGGAAAATGCAGAGGTAAAAAGAATGATGGTTTCATAGAATGGAAGGAGAATCAGACAAAAAATTTTCCCAAAGTCCTCCCATTCTAAACTCATCCTTTCCATACTCTTTTTTTTTTTTCTAGTGGAAAGGCATCTCACACTTTCTCACTAATCTCTCTGAGAATGTCCTGAAGACTAAGTAATTCATCCTCTGTTATTTCAAGTACAACTGCTGGAGAGGGCACAAGAAGCCCTCTTAAAGAAATGACAGGGAGAGGACAGAATATGTTTGTGATCAAAAAGAGCTACCCAACAGCTGTAGCTTTGTTAGACAGCTGTAGCTGGGGATTTATGGCTTACAGATATGTGTGAAATCTTTTCATAAGGAACATTACTTGGTATTTTTTCTGCTCAATTTTATATCTTTCTGCAATTGAATTAACATTTTACTACCAAGAGCAGTCATAATATTCATATCTTTAAAGTTAATACTTTGATTTGTCATCAAATTTATGAATGCACATTGCATAAAACATTGAAATTTACACAGAAAAAAAAATGCTTGTCACATACCATGAGAAGTAAGATAATTTTAATACAGATTTTCAGCACAATTCTTTTTCATAGGATTGCCGGGTGGAATGATCCACTATGCCACACTGATGGAATAGAAAAAGTATTACCCCTGACCAGCAGAACACACTGTAGGCACCATGTTTTCACTGTAGATAAGTTGTTACAGTTTTCAGAGCATTAAACTGTTTAAATTAACCTTTGAAGTTTCTTTGCACATATTTGTCCATAAGCTCTTTAAGCTGCTATAGCTCAGTGCAACAATGAAAGGCAGAACTGTAAACAACATATTTACCATCAGCATTTCCACTCCACCTAATCCTCTAGGGTTTTGTTAACTTCCATGCATATGAATGACAAAGATTGAGCCCGTTCAGAAATACACTATTTTGTATAATAAAAGCCATATAAAATACAAACCAGGCAGTTGTAGTTATTGATTTTTACTATTTTGATGCTTTCTTTTGAAGTGCAAAATTTTCATCATTCCAGATCAAGAAATTCTGTTGCCAAATTGCAAGCCTGAGCAATCCCATTTTTCATGTTCTGCACCTGTTTTCTTGACTCATGAAGATAGGACTTTTCCATAAGCATCAGAGTGTGTCTCCCACTCCTTAATCCTCCCTCTGAAATCATTGTCCCCTCTGAGGATATGATACAGCTCACGAAATGGGTGTTTGCAGAAAATCTCTTCTGTATTTTTGCCTCAGATGACATGACTCCCTATTATGACAAAATTAAGTGGAAGACATTCCTACCTTTCTAACTGCATGGTCTGCTACGTGCCTCATGCAACAAGGAGTTTGTTTACTTCAGAAACTTATACATTAAAAACATATAGGACTTTAGTTCCTATGCTTCCCATATCTTTCAATATGGAACATAGGATGTAAGACTGAAATAGAGGCAACTCTATTGCTACCCATTCCTTTCCCATCTCTGCTCCTTACAAGCCCACAAATGTCTCTTGAGCATCCACAGCAGTGGGCAAGGACAGGACCCCCTGGTCATCTTTCTCTGAGCTAACCCCACTATCTTAGCAATTGCACTCCCCCACATCACTAGTGTTCTTTCAGTAAACATCATTACAGGCCAATAGCTGGTCAAAGTCCAGCACAGTCCATCTACTGGAGTTATAATTTCCTTTTGTGAATTGCTGCAAGGATCCTGGCATATTATTATGATGGAGACATTTATCCTAGATGATGCCCTAACACACAGTGTTCAATAGGAAAGCAATAGCATAAATGAAGATGGACATCAAATGTTAGTTGCTCTGGAAAAGTAAGAATGTGCACACCATTTTTGACAAAAATTAAACCTCAAGAGCTTTAAATAACTTGACTGAGGTCAGAATGAATTGAATTATGAAATAAGGCTGGTGAAATGTCAACCCTAATTAGGGGCTGTCATTAAAATAATAGCACCAAAAATGAAAAATATGTATTCCAAGAGTTCAGTGATAAATGTTAACCAGGGGAAACATATTTGGATACTATGATGTTTTGGTGATACTATTTAGAGATGAATCTTGAGGAACAGCTGCTGTCAGAATAATTTTCTTGACAATTTTTATCATCTTATGTGTCACTGATGCCACAACACAAGATAATGCAGAAAATAAAGGGGATTCTTGATATGAGAAATTTACAGACTAAGTGCTAAAATTAATTTCTAAGTCCTCATTTTTTTAATTTTGAATAAAATTAATGTAGAAATGGTCATTGAGAAAGGGCATTCTATCTCAAAAGTTTAAGAGCATTTGATTTTACCTTGCATTTCAGAGCACTCTAAGCAATTAAATTAACAAAATGTAAAAAAAATCTCAAGTGGCATTTTGTGTGGTTCTATAAATTTATGCTTTCATATTTTATTTTATTTCAGATTTATTTGGAAGAAGAGTCATCACTGAAATAATTGAATTACATCCTCTTGAATTCTATGGGATATTCTCTTCCTGGTTTTATAATTGCACATTTGTGTATATGGCTCCGAAATACTCTTGTGAAAACTGAATCTGAAATACCTGCTTTGCTGCCCCAGGGTAGCTGATCACTAAACTGTTTCCTCAAGTGTCACATCTTGCTGAAAACTTCTTCTGCACTGATGGATTCCTTTATTCATTTTTTTCATTCAAAAGATCAATATTAATCTTTTCTCAAGGAGATGAGTAAAGAGATGAACATGGCTTTTGCTCATTTCTATAAAAATACAGGTAGGTCCCTGTTCACCAAGGTCAGTATTACAGGCACATCAGCCCAGAACCTTCCCCTCTTAAAATATTTTTATTTATACATATTAATGGATAATAGAGGTGGGCTGTACAAATAAATTTTGATTACATCAATCTGTGGTGTAAGACCAAAGTCACATAAGAGCTAGAATGAAATTTTACATGTAGTTTGCACTTTATATGAAAAGAAAAAAAACAAATCCATTCCTCTGTTATTCAAAGATCTTAATATTCAAGATGATCTCTTTTCCCTCTGAATTTGAGTAAAATAAAATCATTCAATGTGTAATTAGATTTCTTTTGACTGAATTTTTTTCAGTTTGAAAGAGGGAAATATACTCTTAGCTTTAGCTGCTGTCTTGTTTCTTTTTATTTATTGAGGGGCATTTGTGTCTATCGACACAAAATACAGTGCTCACTATTCATACTGATACCCAAATCGTTCTTGTATATATGGGAATTGCCCCACCTCAGCAGCATAATCTTAGATACACTTGAAAATTAATATTGAAATGGAGAAGGAGAAACACAAGAACAAGAGTACAAGAACTGGTATGAACAGAAATGTCTGGAGGGATTTTGTATTTCCCTCTTAACCTGGCCAGACCTAGCTGTACACACCTTTCCAATTAGCTATAATCAAACATGGAAGGAAATCTGACTTTCAAGCTCACTGGAAAAATTTGGTAGTTCAGGTATCCCCAGTCACCCACTTTGGGATAGAGCTACAAACTCTGAGGGTAATTGGGTGCAAAAAGGCGGTCATATCTGGCTCGAGCCTGGGTCATTTTGGGATGTCACATTGCAGCACAGAGCTGGAGCATTAGATTAGTGAGCACTGACAGTTGTTACTTAACAATTAGTGTTTTTATAACCTAGGGAAGAAACAAAAAAAAACACACACAAAACAAAAAATGAAACAAAAAAAAACATAAAAAACCACAACCACGTGCTGGTGTTAGATTACGTAAAGGAAAATCTTTAACCTCCAGTAGCCACAACATGTTCCTAATCTATTTAATGTAATGGCTAAAATGTAAGTGATTTGGTCCATATTAATTAAATCACAAATGCACCACTAATATGCTAGGCTCCCTGTGTGTTTCGCTGTGTTTAATCTTGCCAGACTACCCTGTTCTGACAACATACAAAGTTATTTTGCCTTGCTGTGGAGCAGTAACATCTCTTACAGAACCACAGAAAAGTCTCTGTTTATAAAAGAAACCAGGCTGGGACATGGGACTTGATCATTCGTGCTGTTAAACTGTCAACCTGCTCCCTGACCACTTGGGCAGAGTTTAGAAGAGGCTGAGCAACACTTCCAATGTGTTGCTTAGGGTAAAAGAATACCAAGGGTAAAAGGATTCAATAGTATAGACGCTACAGAACGGTCCCATGTCTGTTTGATTCTTGGTACAGACAATGCCACAAAGTCTGTCTCTCCTTCTCCCTCCACAGCTGGCTAGGCAGTTATTTTGCTTTCCTTTTCAAACCTCCTTTCAACACCTCTTACAAAAGTTGTCAAAATATGTCTTAACTGTATAAAATAGGCTTGAGACCTGGATTCATCATACTGTGGTGAGATTTCTTAAAACAGCAGAAGGAATATGAACCTGATTGTAAGAAAAAGAGCTAAACTTTTCTTCACTAAGGTTGCTATTTGAAATACCAAGCAAGTTAATTATATTTTGAGTAAACTTTGTGTAGAGAAGATAAATCTGAAAATAGATTATACTCTTTGTATATTTCTCTTGAATAAGATATATCAATATGCATTGACACCATTGAGAATACAGATGTGGTTATGTATTCTGGTATTAACCAATTTTTAATTAATGATTTTTTTTTCTGATTAGTTGGTTTTTGGACATTTGAAAATATAACGTATGGCTTAAATCAAATATCAAAAGTATTTTTCAATTTTGTAACTGTTGAAAAGGCTGTACAAGAGAGTATCATGGAATAAAGACATCAATGACCTCCATCAAAAGAGAAGTAATAGGACTTAAGTGACCTAAATTCTATTATGCTTTAAATTCTTTGGGAAAAAATTATATTGCTGGTGAAGGATAATCCATGACTTGGTAGATGGTCCTAGTTGTGATTTACAGATGATCTCTGTTAAAAATGCGTACATTTTTCCAAGTCTGAATTTCTTCACCTAAAATTTCAGTGACAGAAAAATTTGTTTTCCTTGTTTTCTGCTTATTCTACACAATAAATGTGAGATATTTAAGTAATAAAGAAAAACATACTTGTACTTGGTTTAGGCTCTGAGATGTAAATCCAAAGGCTAAAATCCAGTTGTGTGGATTTCTGTTGACGCTAACAAGACCTACACCTGCAACCTGCAGAGAAGACCTGAAACTTTGTGAAAAGAGGAAAGAAACTTCATTTATTTCTGAATGAATCCTCCATTCTGAGAGGCAAAGTATAGCCCGTACAATATACTCACGCCAGGCATCTGGTGGTAAGGCATTCACTTGTCCTATCTATTGCTGATTTCTCATCCTTCAGTTTTTGCTCACACACGTACAAAGAGAAGAACAATCAAAGCAGGTTTTGTGCTATCTTTGTGTTTTCCAAGTGATGTGACAAAACATTAATATAGTGGTTAACCTACCCAAGTGTGTGCTGTGATGATACTCCTCAATATTGGCTCAGACGACCTTCAGGTTAATCAGGTGTGTCTGAGACAGACCACTGATTAATTTGGGAAATGGAGAATAAGAAAGCATGTATGGACTCAGCTTAGACACACAGCAAGAACTTGACAGTAATTACTCTTCAGCACTTTCATCCACACCTATATGCAAAAGGATTTGTTTTTTATTAGGTATAGCTGGTCTCCCAGGAAGGAGTGAAGCACATTGACAGTCAACGCATGGGAGAGCAGAGCTGTCCCAGGCATGCAGTGCATGTTCAATGGATAGCCAGAGGATATGATTTGATTTTCTACCGCCTGCCAATCTTGGAGCTTTCACAAACACAGATCTTGCTTTTAAGGATAAAAACACTGAATTATTTAAAGCTAAGAAAATGGCTGCCAGTTATGCACATTAATTGCTTATCAATAATATTTTCATTTAAATACATCACATTTAGAGTAGTTAACTGGCAGCTGTCTCACAATAACTGCTAGACTCCATGTTAATTCGCTGTGAAATTCACTCTGCAATTACTGATTTTCCAGGTGAGCTGATAAGCAGCTGAAAGCCCAACAGCTACAGTGAGATTCCTGAGGCATTCTCTTCTGTTTATAGTGCCAGAAAAGAGTCTTGAAGCCTAACAAATTCTTAAAGGAAACTTGGGGGGGTTTGTATCCTCTATTACTAGATGTAAAAATTACTTGAATTTTAGGATGTTGACATTGGAATTGAAGTATAATCTTGGCAGAGGTAAAAATCCTGCTGTTCATTACATATCTGAAATGGCAAATTATAGATGGAAATTTTGTTAGCCAGGTACAAATCTTCTCCAGTTTCTTCATCTAAAAGTTTGAAAAAATCTATAAAATACGAGGTAAAGAGCTTCTTGATATGATCTACTTGAATAAAAAGTTTGCAAAAACTCATGGATAAGTTATGCACATTTTAAATGCATGTTGAGAAAAAAAAATAAAAGAAAAGAAATGCCATAGTATCTCTTGCATTTCTTGCCAGTCTTACTTGGTAATACATTTGGAATTCCACTTTGGGGGAAGAAAGGGAATATAAAGTTCAGAAGAAGCTGAGAGGCTCATATCCTTTTAGCACAGACAGGGCAAACCAATTTCCAAGAAATAGTCACAACCAGACTTAGAGCTTGCAGATTAACCTGCTTCACTCTTTTTGCTGTGCTACAGGACAGTGAAAATGGTAATGGGGAGCTGGAAATGAAAGGAAATAGAAAAGAGGGTTGCAAAATCAGGCAAAGGGCTGTAGATGTTGAGCACCTGCATCTCAGTCATGGATGCAAACTGAACAACACTGTGGCTCTTTTACATGCTTCCTAAACACTAACTAAGCAAATGAAACCTTTAAATTATAATATTATCCCTTCAGCAAACAAGTGTCTAATATATAAACTGAAGAGTTTTGACATTCTCAGCACTTTCCCTGATGCTAAAGTGGGTAAGTTCTTGCAAATGCTGTATTTGATAAGACAGGGCCAGCATACCCTTTTTTCAGATTTACACCATAGATGACGAATAAACACCTTACTTTTTAATGTAAAATGATCAACACATGATTTGTGGTTTAATATAAGTGTAAACTATTATATGATTCTATGGTTCTATATCTATGAAATATATGATGAGTATGGACTGAGGTTGCAGAGCAAGAAACTACTACTTGCTGTAAAACTGGAGTGATGAAGTACTCCAAAATTGTCAAACAGTAATACTACAGAATTTAACAATGCACATAAAACATAACCTTTATAAAATCTGACTGGCTTAACATCTTTTAATTGAATTTGGAAGGAGGGAACTCACAAATTGTGAGCAACAGTGGAGTTGAAGATAGAAATCTTTCAGGAAGTAAACATTACTGATTATTAAAACACACTTTTTCAACTTTTATCTCACTTTGTCTTTTACCTCATTTTCAAAAAAAAGGCATTTGTGATAATTAGGAATTAGTTAATATTTATAGTTAATATTTACATATAGCTTGACAAAACTGTATCCCAGTATATAGATAACCAGTATGTATCAGCATCATTTATTTATCTGAATCAGTCTTGCCCCAGTTCTCTTCTACCAGACTGTAAACTCGTAAAGACAGGGGCCTGTAGTCCCAGCTTTTCATTTACTTCCGCAAAATATGGAATAATCATGTCTATCCATGCAGCCCTCCTACTCTTCCATACTATTTTCTCTTTTTAGAGGAACACCAAAGTTTTCCACTCTCACTGATTATGAGTTAGGGCTAATTCCCTGGATTCTAGAAAGTGATTTCTGGATTGCAGTGAAGCTAGCTGGAAATCAGGTTTATTGATTCCTAGAAACTGAGTGAATCATTTCTCATACACTAAGACAGTTCCTTCCCTTGTTATACAACACATTTTAAATATCACATGTAAAATTTTATTTTTTGTGTGAAATATTAAATTTCAGCAGATATAAAGGATCAGATTTAAGCCTGCTGTAATTTAACTGATTTCAGCAAAAGCTCACCAAATTTCAATCTGCTTTTGATCTTCAAATGCTAGAAGAGAGATGGGTGTGATTACATGGATTCATATGTTATTCTTGCATTTTAAGATACACTGAATCATAGTGGTTTTAAAATAAAGTGTTTTTAAAGGTTTGGTTGGGTTTTTTTCCCAGAAAATACTGGCTTACTGGAACTGAAACTTTTTGCCATTGTGGTCTTTTCCAACCCTTTCCCTGGGACAGTTTTCAGAAATAAAAAAATTGACTTGCTCAGCTCACAAAATAAAAACCTATCCATCCCTTATATTTTGTTTTTTTTTTTTGAACACTCTTTGTAGATGTGAAAAGATCCACCTAGATTTCCTTTAAGTCATCTGATGTTAACATCGATGTGAAAGAGGATTTTTGGCATACTCTCTCTTTGAATAACCTTGAATTAATTACAGTTCAGAACAGGACTCTTTTGAAATGCTGAGATTTTACAAGACTATTTTCCGCTGAGGCAAATAAGTAGCATGAAAAGTTTTTAAGCCAAAATTAATGGTACTATGAAAACACACATATCAATATAGGGGATATGCATATAAGGGGAGTAAGCTAATTTGGAACTTACTGCTCTTGCTGACTCCAGAGATCCTTTCCTTTTTAATGAAGGTTTAAAATGTACCATGGGAAAAAAAGCTTTAGACTTAGAGTCTACATTTTATATATATTCAGAGTAAAATGTAGAACTCTGTATACTTTCTGCTTGAGAAACACAAATACTGAGCAGATACTTCCTATAAATCTCTTTGCAGCAGAGATTTCCACCAGGACAATATGGAAGTTACTTGCACTAGGACTGTTGTTTCAGAATTCCAGTACCCATGACATTGGTAGAAATGTTTGCAGAAGAATTTCAATCAATATTTTTTTTTTCCATTTTAAGCTTTCTAAAATTCAAGTGATTACACTAGATAATTATTTGACTGGATAATTATTTGACCACTTTTTGTGCGACAGTGCTGCCTCACTATAAAAATTAAATGTATAGCTAAATGAAATGGGACAATATGTGTTCATTTTGGGCTTAGTTTTCTTCCTAAAAGCATCAGTATATATCTTCTCTGTCCATTTGATTTACTGAATTGGATGAATGGTTACCATGCAATGGTAATTAGGCAATACAGACAATAGTTTCCCAATACCCAGATCCGGGGCATTGTTTGATTTGTTTGCTTAGATGCAACTTCTGGGTCCCAGTCATTCTCATGATCTCTGTTGATGGTGAAAATAAAACCCCAGTGAATTTTATTTTCCATGCCAATGGATGCTTGCTCTGATTTCAGCTGGGATGGAATTAATTTTCTTTCCAGTAACTGGTGTAGTGCTGTGTTTTGGCTTTAGTCTGAGAACAATGCTGATAACACATCAGTGTTTTAGTTGCTAAGCAATGCTTACCCTGATCAAGGACTTTTCAGTCTCATGTTCTGCCAGTGAGGAGGGGCACAAGAAGCTGCGAGGGAGCAGAGACAGGAGACCTGAACCAAAATAGCCAAAGGTGTGGGATTTATTCCTTCCTCTCTCTTCATTTCCTATTGTTGTTGTTGTGTACAGGTTTTTACTTTTTTTACAGTTCTTTTCCTCATACCCCTGGTAAGTGTGGGGGGCAGTGAGCAAGCAGCTGCATGGTACTTAGCTGCCAGATGGGCTTAAACCACGACAGTGCTGTTTGACAGTCAATACTACCTTTCTTAGAACTATTCACTTCCAAAACTCTAAAGAGGAAACAGAACAGAAATCAATTTGAACAGAAACCAGAAGAGGAAACAGCCAGAAGAGTCCTGACACCTACGCACACATTAACCTTGTTACAGCTTTCGCCTGACTCACTGACACTTGACATGTCTTTAGGATTCCTTTATTGGATGGATATGTATGTCTGAGAAGTTCTTGGAAACAGAGGTTCAGCAGAAGTACTGATTTTATGTGTCTATCTCTTAAGGACCTCATTCAATGCCCACTTAATCATATTACACTGCACCTTAGCATGATGTATGCTTTCTTTCCAATTAATTGGTATTTTTGCTGTTTACACATAATTACATAGAAACAGGTTTGGCTTAGCTTCAAAAGAGAAAAAAAATCTATCTAGCTAAAACGTTTGGTACTTTTCACCCTCTTCACAAATTCTCTCATCAAAAAAACCCAGGTTATGATATATGTCCCTTTCACCTTTTTGTCAAAGTAATGTTCATTCATCCCTTTGCAATTTTCCACCAGTCCCAAGAGTACAGTCCAAGAAAATGAAGGATAGCAGCATAAATCACAACTAATGTCCTTTGCAAAATACAGCAGTGCATGCTTAGGACTTTTCCTCTTGTTTCAAATATTTGAACTTCCCTTATCCACAAACACAAAAAGGTGGACTTGCCACTTTCTTTCCTCTCTAAGGACAAAGAAAAAGGGCAGGCTTCTTCCTTTGGAAAGAGATTTATAGTGATACCCCCCACTTACTTCTGGTGACCTTTTAAAGAAATTTAATTTTGAACACTGTCCAGCCAGGAAATTCACTAATTGGAAATTTGACTTCTTTTTGTCACCTGAGGCATCAGAGCTTTTCTAGGAAGGGAGGATTGCCATGTTACCTTTTCTTTGGTGATCATTTGGATGGTTTTCCATCTCAATTCTAAATTGCCCTTCCAGAATATTATTTTAAAAATAAAATAAGGTTTGTGTGTCTGAAACCAGAGCATTCAGAACTAACTTACTAATTCCTCAAATAGAAAAATTATTAATAATCTGTTCAAGAATCTCCTTTTGAAGTAATTCCTTCAATATCCATGTTTGGTACCAAATTAATGATAAAAGTTTACGTATGGATACTAAGGCAATCATGCAAAATGAGAGGACTTAATTGTTGCAACTTTGTGAAAGTCCATAATGTGAAGACACATACTTCATGATTCCATTTCAGCATTCAGACATTTCCCATCTTTAAAAATAATCCTTTGTCCAATTTGCTTTAATACTTGTCTCTAACAACTTCGACTTCATTTAGCATCCCATTGTATCTGCTGCCTTTCTCTTAAACTCTTGCTTTTTACTCTGACCCATTTTGCTCTCTAGCTAATGGCAGTACACCTACAGTTTTTATTTTCTTGTTGCCTTTTCTGCCCCTGACTTTTCCCATGCTTGCTGTGTTCCTGGGAATGATGACCAGTGGTGGTGAGATAAGCTCTCCATTCAACCCTGGCAATAAAATGTCATCTATGGCAAAGCTTGCCAAACCCTAATTCATATAAATGTTGCCTCATCACTTGTAAAGTTTTCAACTAAACCAAATAAATCTGCTTCCTGAGAGCTTGACTACTATTGGATAGGCAATGAATCTGTATGTGTGTGCCGTCGTGTCATTTAACATATTGCCATTGCCTAAGAAATCCAAATAATTGATAATATGTATGAGTTAGATGATATATTCTTTTCAGCTGGCTGTAGGTACCTGAAGTGTTTTAGTTAGGAGTTTGATTGCCTTATGTATCTCCACAAATCAACAGGGAAATATGGACATCACTGGAAACAAATTAACTCAACTACAGTTTTAATTGTCCTCTGGATACTCATTCTTGAATAGTTCCTAAACAAGGTAGGATGAATCTGGATTTATATCCTAATTGGCAAGTTAGTTGGTGAAATAAATGAATGAAAGGTTGAAGTCCATATATCTCAATTCTTGAATAGCCTCACTGTTTCTGAACAGGATGAGCAAACCCTCTGAGTCAGTCCTAGTACCTCAATAGAAAATCTGCTGACTAACTAAGAAAGAAGCACAATTTAAAAGACAAAAAACCAGCACAAAGTAACAGCTAATTGTTGTGACAACCTTCAAGGACATAACAATCACCGAACTGTTTATAAAAATAACAAAGCTATATGATTTTGCTATGGGACTGACAATTCCAGAGACAGAAATAGGTTTTATGCCTAGACAGTTCAATGGGGGAGTAACATTTCTAACATATTTTGCATTCAAAATAAATTGTATTTAATTGAAATGTTTTATCAGGCTTTGTCAGCTGCAGCCTATCTCAAACATAAAGACAAAACATACTAGACATCTCCCTTTTCTGTTAGAGTTGTTTACAGTTCTGCACATATCCTGAACCACAGTACTCTGAGCAAGCCCTGTTTCTCCCCCAGGGCTGACTCAGAACTGATGTTCCTCTATGCTGCTGTAGTGCAGCAGACAGGATTATGTCTTGTTTAGAGCATATGCTCAACACTCAGGGTCTCAAAACGTGCATGTATGCCCACTTGAACAAACAAAATCCAAAGAAAAAGATGGAATCTGGAATCTGCCTTTTTTTTACAATAACATCATTGGTTCTAGAGCATTTAAAAGAAAGAAGAAAAAAAAAAAGCTCAGTTGCCACTTCATCATAGAAATATGACCCTCACACAGCTCAGGATCTGCTCATTTCTGAAGTCAAGAACATGATGCTGTGGAGAAGAGCATGGGCCAAAAAAGTGCATGTAAGCAGCAATATCATAGCACTCATATCACAGAATGTGGTTTGGCTCTGAGCCCCAATTCAGATACATTTCTCAAGTGAGATCCTAATTTCCCATCTGAAACTACTTTTTTTTTCCCTGTTGTTAAAATGCAATTAGTTTAATTAAAATCACAGAGAAGCAACACCAATAGTTGTCCTTCCCAACAGAGCTTGCTCTGCAAACATGTCTTTGCTCTAGTGGTGGAAAATCAAACATATTTCAGCTGTAGAAGACAGAAAAGGGGGAAACACAGGTAGCAGGTGTCTCTCGAGAGGCAAGAGGACTTACCATCTAGCTGTTACTGGTGTGTGGCTGCGTGAACACTTTTCCCCCTCTGCTCTAGTGCAAGTTAAACAGTTTAGCAGAAACCAGCTACTTGAAGTCATAGTTAAATAAAACAAAAGTTCAGCTTTGATTCCAGGTGTATCCAGTTATGCTTTCAACCCCCTGCCTATAAAAGGACACAATTTTACAAGCTTAGGATACAACCTCTGCAAGAGTATGATAAGTTATGTCATCCTACTTGAACACAGGGAAATGTATAGTGTAAGAGTCCCTTGGGACTGTTGGCTGATGGATAGCATCTAGAAGGTTGTGCTGTGTGCTCAAAACATATATATGTATCTTTAATTTATACATATATCAATAGAAATATAAATTGCCTTGAGGCAACAAAACTCTGCGTTGGTTCTGTCCCAGGCACCATCTTTTGTAAAGGTACTTAACAAAATCCAATGGAGGTTGATGACATGAATGAATTCAGACCAGAAAGTTTAATTCATGAAGTTACAGCTTAGAACTAAAGCTTCCCTTATGTGGAAGAACAGAGCACACCCAAGAGCAATTAATCCTTCTGAGCCAACTTTAATTTAATGTCAAAATGAGTGCATACCTTGGTATTTACTATGCCAACACCTAAGAAGGTCCCTGGTGGCAACACAGCATTTCCAGTCATCATCAAATGAAGTTTAATAATCCTAAATACTTGCAAGAAGTTGACTGGGTAAGCTAGAAACTTGAATTTGCCTGTGATACATATCTCTATGAGATTTTAAAAAATATCACTATACAAGACACGCATAATAAGGGGGGGAGGGGAAATTTGAGGTCTTTTCTTGCTGCTTATTCTCTCTTCACAAGTTAATTAATCTTCATTTGTAACTTCTTGTATAAGAAGGAAGATACTTTATCTTGGTGATGGGAAACTACTATGTTATTTTATATAAAGTATTATGCTTAAGCACACAGAAGAGGCTCAACTCAAAGAAAGATAATCCCTGTTGGAGCAGGTCCAGATGAGGGTCATGAAAATGATCAGAAGACTAGAACACTACAGGTGTTGGACTAGATAATCTTTAAAGGTCCTTTTCAACCCAAACTGTCTGTGATTCTGTGAAAGACCACTGATACACTTCTGGCTTTAACACCCTGGTATGTCCACTCTTCATGAACTGCAACATTGTCCTCCCACAAATACAGGAACTGGCATCAATGTCCTCTGTACCTCCTACAGGGAGGCCACTTAACCTAACTGGGAGAAGATATTCTTTAATGGATGGAGTTTGTTTTCTGCTCTTCACGCTTGCAGAGCGAAGATACAGAAGAAAGGCAACACACACTTCCAGTGGATGCATTGACTTGGTGTTTCTCTGTCCTAGAGCAACTTCCTCAAAGGCTACGACTAACACCCACTGAAATAATTTTTTCAAATTTTACCTTTGCAGAGGGGCCAGGTCACTGTTAAATCCTAGATGTGGCAGTGGTTTTGGGTCCTTCTGCTATATGCCTCCTTCTTCTGTCCAGTTTATGCATCTAATGAGTTCCTACCTATAACCACATAAACCTTTCTCTGGTGACTTACACCTTCTTGGAATTTGACATGTGCTAACAGCTTCCTTTATCAGGCAGTGAAGTGTGTAGCTCTATAGAGAACCGAATAATAAATCCTGCATGTACAGCCTGGCAATAGGGGTGTAACAACTCTCCCACAGATCCAGCAGCCTGCCACTAAGTCAGAGTTGCACCTATCCCTCTCAGAGCAATTCTTTTAGATTTACCTGGAGAAATACTTCAAACAAAAGTGAAGGAGCAGCAGTCATTGTTTATATAATTTTTAATTATTATTTTGCATTTACAAAGGTATTTCAGATAAAGTAACTTCATTAACAAGTTTTCCTGCAGTCAGCTGAAGAACGTGAGGCATTTCTGCCTGATTCAGCTTTCAGACCAGTACAAAAAAGGAGTAATGTCAATCTACTTATCTTTTTGGCACCAGAAAATTAGTGATCCTATTGATTTAAAATGGGTTTAAAGTAGCTTTTAGAAAGGCCTTCTGGATCTTTTCTTAAGCATAGCCAAACTGGACATGTCTGCTGTGGTATTACATGCAGCAGTCTTGAAGTCCAGTGCCAGGCATTTCAAGTCTAACAGTTAAATAATATAATGTGTGTCTGAAATATGCTGTTATATTTATACAAGACACCAAATGACTGTGATCTTCAGTATTGTCACATTATTACACTACTATTGCTTCGGTATAGCACTTTCTATACACGTAGCTGAAAGCCAGAGCTCCAAAATGCTTACCTCACTCAGAATATTAATTACAAAATCAATCTGAAGCTTTACAGGACAGACTTACTGAATCTCTGAATTTGCAGAAACAACACTTAATAAAAATGTGAGTAGTTTCCTTTTTGACTTTCAATTTTCAATTAACATATAGGCAGAATGATTTCTCTATGCTTGTCTATTCATCAAATAGATGGGTCTAAATTGCCCTATATTTCCATTAAGCATTTGAGTTTGTTCTTGGCTTGGACATGAAGTCAGAATCAAACTCCATCTAAACATCCTAACTCCCAGAAAGATTAGAAATATTCAGTTAAACTTTCTTCTATAAAGTTCTGCTACTGAACATTGGTCATTGTCTCTTACTATTTTGGGGGGTATAGAAACCTGTAAGAATCACAATAGTTTAGGAGAAGGAAGATAGTCTAATTCATGTGTGATCTTATAACCTACATAAAGTATGAGGGATCCCAGCAAATCTGCAGTGAAAGCATACACTAAGAAGGAATCTGTGGCTTAAGGACTTTGACAAATATGAAGATGCTATTTGCCTGAAGGGTGAAGTTTCTGACTAGTTTTGAGATAATGAAAAAAAAACCCATAAATATATGCATTAATCACACCAGAAATCAGATTAGATATCTGAAGAATCATTCTGAATCTTGGTAGCTCCTAGCTTCATCCAGAGGCCTCCAGCCCAAAAGTAATCAATGGAAGTATCAAAAATACAAAAGAATATAAAAACGTTGCAGGAAAGAGGTGGGAGCTATCACTCATAGCTCACAAGTAAGTCAGGACTGGTAGACCAAGGTAGCAGTCCACCACCAGCCTGATTTTAATTGCTTTTGCCTTCAGACTTGTCAGGAGTGACATCATCTGAAGGATGATGAACAGGATTGGTTTATCCAAGTTCTACCACATGTAGACAACCCTGCCACTCCAGTGCAGCCTACATCTGATTTTCCTTACCATTAGGTTGCCTGGAACCTTTCTCAGACCACAGCTCCATCTCTGTGACAGAGCTTCTGGGAATTTAATACTTGTGGATTCCTAGATGTGACATGGATATTTAATAACAGTATTAATAAGTGCTGGGACTATATGAGAAGTATGTTAGCTCAACATCTCTTCTTTCATCTCAGGGATAATATGTTACAGTAAGCCTGCAGTTTCCATAAAAAAGTGAAACAAATTCTATACATCATAAAAATAATTTATATTCTCCAAATGCATTTAGGATGATTTAAATACTAACCACTAACAATTTTAAAGTATGCAGAGATTCCACTTTGAATTCTGAGATCAACAAAAATTAACTATGTTTGGTGCCACTGTAGCCCAGAAGCTTTTGAGACATAATGTTCTTTAAAAAAGGAAGTCAGAAGTTTACTGGGGTTTATTGAAATCATCATATCTTACTAATGCAACTTGCTTATCAGCTTTTCACCAAGCTTTTAATTTTCTAGAACAAACAAATACATCAGCAAGATCAATTTTGTGTTGGCCATTAAAATGGCACGATTAAAACCCAGGCTCAAACAGAAATAATTTGCAACTTTAGCTACAGAGAGTGTACCATTAAAGTGTCCTCTAGGCAAAAGAGACTGTCATGTATCAGTGTGATATATGATGATCATTGGATTTCAGTTGACAGGGGAAGGTATTCCTCACTGCAGCTATATGAGCCCTGAGACAAATGAGAGTTTAGTACATGTTTCATTTTTAATTCTTCCTGGCAAGGATGTGAAACAGATAAAATAAAACTCTATTATGAGTGGTAGAGTGGGATCTTCATTTTAAATGGCCTATTAATACATTAACTGGAGGAAAAACAAGATAACTTGATGACTTCATGTAGAAGTACTTGTTACTATCCAAACCCTGTCTAATAGCAGCTCATTCTTATGTCACTGTTGTTCCTGGAATGACACTTAGATCACTGCTATGTGCTACAAGTTAAAGAATGCTTACCCTCTGAAGACAGCGTTGGCCTGCATGGGGTTTAATTTTTTATTTTTTAAACAATCTGCATCCAGGCATCTGTGTACAATTTTCTTCATTACCAGCTTCTTCACATTCTGACTGTCTTTTAAGTTCCTGCCCCTGTATCCTCTGCATTGCAGACAGCTGCTGTAGATTGTATTGATTTTAGCTGATGCTGGTGGATTGGTTTGCCTTAGTTCCCAGTATAAATTACTGAAATGTCATCCACACCCTGTAAAATATTTGGCATAACGTTTCTACATACATAAGCACAGGAAGAACAACTTTTATATGAGCTGTAATATCAGAAAACACTTTTAAATTTTATTTTTATTTTCCTTTTTATTCAGTTTCACACAAAACGGTTAATATGATAAGCCATGCCTAGTGATGAAAGAGTCTGCATTTCTATAGGTTTTTTGTTTAAAAAGTTAACACCTTCAGCCTCCTGGGTTGATCAGTTTAGTTTTACAATTTTCTTGGGAGTCTGCTGAAACTGCTCCTATCTTCTATGGGGGAACCACTGGTAGCAGCTATAGCAAAGTATATTTTAAAAGCCTGGAAAAATTCATTTAGAAGGTACAGGCATTATGTATACCTGTGCTGGACACTTGCTTTACCTTGAATTAAACTTGAAAAGAACAATTTCATTTATTCAGCCTTCATTTTAGATGTTGTTTATCCTTGAAGAAATGACCAGTGTGGGAAATGTGCTGTCTCTCAGTATGCGAGACCAAATCAGACCCATCAGACTAATTTTATAATTCTTCCCATAAGAGCAGACACATACATTTTAATTCTCTTTCTTAGCAGCCCATGCAGAATGCATTTTTAATTATACATATCTAACTTCAGCAACCACAAAAATCTCTGCAACTCTCAATGTAAGTAGTACCTGACTCATGTCAGATACATGGGGCAGAACACAAGTTTCAAAATTCACTTTAAGCAGCTGGTTAAACCTAATCTTGCTAGCTGTTCAGCTGTGTCCCTCTGTGCATGTCAAGCCACCCTACTCTGAATAAGTGGCCAAGAGCTCAGCCCAAGGTCCCAGAATAAGCAAATGTCTCCCTGAGGTGCCCCTGGAATTTGACTTGCAAAGTTTCTCAGACCATACCAGATGCTGTCAGAAGCAGACACCTTGCAGGACATATTTGTGAGAGCACTACCCATTTTTTACCCTGCCATTTCTGTGTAAAGTGGGACGAATTCTCTTTTCAGCTTTACAAGGTCAAAATCTCCATCTCTTAACCACAATAGGTAGCTATTCTTGAAGGCAGAATGAGGATGGAGGAATGATATCCTACTCACCATGAGAAACTAGCTCAAATTTCTTTGGACCACAGTGCCAATAACATCAGGTAGAATTATGATTACATTATTCACTTTGGAGCAGAGTTGTGTCCTGGCCTACTTCCAGAAAACTACTTGTGCATTTTCTAATTAAACATAAAAATAATTCTAGGAACAGGAATGAGACCTAAACAAAAGATAGGTCCCTTTCAGCTGAGTGCTCATTGGTCAAATAATTAAAAAACAAAAAAATCCTTCTAAACACTTCCTTTCTGCCCCAGTGAGCTCTGTGAGGGACCTGTCTTCCCACACATAAAAACAGCCTCCTCAAGACTGGAAAACCCTCATTGTTAAAGTACCTTCAAGTGAGAAAGGAAAAGTTAATTTAAATCTAAAGCAAAGAAGAAAATTGGAATGTTCTAATTATCTCAGTTCTGTATTTATTAAGCATATCTAGGCAAAGGTGTGTGTCACTACAGTCAGATGTACATGAGTTGAGCTGGGAGGAAAGTAAACACCTGATCTCTGAGACCTTGTCAACATATCACCTCAGTAGCCACAGGTTGTGCCTTTCCTCCTTTGGCCCTGCTGACTGCCTTCTTGTATATTAGATGCTTCCTGAAAGGGCTTGTGAGCACCTCTTCCCAGGCTGTGGAGCAAAAAGGGAAAAGGTGCTTTGTAAACCTGTGTGAGATATTTGAGACCAAAAAAGAGGACCCGTGTTGTCATCTTTTTCTGTTGGCAGTTCTGGGCGATTTTGCCCAGCATAGTAACTGGTTTGGGTCTGTTCTGATGTAGCATTTGATAGAAAATTAGAAATATAATTTCTTTGAAAGAAAGATGAAATAACTCTCTTTTGGGAGGAGTTTTAACATCGGACCAGGGCCTTTGCAAGCCCTCCCAATAAACAGTTTTGACAAAAGAACGTGATGGTTTTCTGTAACTGCTAAGTTGTAAGAACTTTTTCCTATCTGCCTGAAATTTCTGTTGTGATTTACAGAGGAAGAATGAATTCATCAGCATCCAGGGTCAGTGTGGTCAGCGAGATTTCAGGACTTTAGCAAGTTGGGGTCAGCAGCTTGGGGCAGTTGACTAGTTTGATTAGTATTTTCATAACACAGAAAAATGGTAAGTCTGAATAAGCTGATTTGTGAGCTCTAGATCATCCAGACTTACAGAATCACCTCATATTTTCCTTAAGGCAATCACCAAAGATATCAGGAAGATCTGAACCTCACATACTGTTTGATCTGAATGAAAATTAACACAAAATCACTTTTTGGTGCAGGACACAGCTCTGCTCAGTGAGACTGGTTAAAATAAAAGCAATATTTTCTCTTGTTCTTTTTTGTCTTCCTTATCCTTGTTTGTAGTGTATTTGACAAAAAAAAAAAAAAAGCTCTGTGCAGTCCTACGAAAGTCTCCTTCCTGTCACCTTGAAGCCTGATCATGTGCCTGCTTCTCTAAGGAAACTCCCAGGCTCTCCTCCTGTGGCAGAATTGCTCCTGGAGTGGTCTCTGATTCTTCCTCCCTCAGCTCCGAAAGTTTCTGCCTTCCCTGAATGCTCAATATCTTCCCAGGAAAGAGCAATCTCACCTTTTTCTAGCGAGCTCCTACTGAGGGCGAGAGCCACAGAAAGGTAGAGCTGGGGTCTCTCCTGCTGCCCAGACACTGCCATGACACCAGACCAGATCATAGATTATACCTAGGACAAAATGCCATCAAAAAGTAAAACACTGTCCCATCGCTTTTGGCTTGCAATAGTAATGATACACCAGCTAGTTAGCACCATAAATTCAGTCTGCAATTCCCCCCTAGGGTTAAGCTTGAACTTTCAAGACAAGCTGAAAAACAGCTAGCTGTTTATAATAAATAACAATTTACTATTATTTTCAGCCTGATTCAAGGCCATTCATGTTATGCAATGCTGACTTTTCCTTTATGTTCAGAGATTTTACTTTTTGGCTGAAATATTAAGTCAGCACACTTCTATTCCTTAACATTCATCCAGTGATTCCTTAATGCTTCTTTAAACATACGGGGTTTGCTGCAGTGTCCTGGCAAAACATCAGTTTGGCACTTGGAAAATACTGCCTAGCTCACCTGGAGTTTCTGCATAATACAATGAGATTCCTCACTGTTTCAAACTGCATGTCTCAAATTAAATGTGTGGTGCTCTTCAGTGCAGTTCCTCCCATCAGTGTAAATTCACAGCACTGTTGTGAGAATGTATACATGTGTGTCTGTGTGTCTGCCTGTGTCTGTGTGTCTGCAGTAGATACAACATCTAAAAGGTTGCCCTGGAGCAAGAGAGATCTAACAGCACCAGGAAGTTCTCCTTCAAATTAGTTTTATAGAAGAAAAAAATTTAGTTTAGAATGTACAGAAAGTTCCAAGGAAAGGTGTTCAGCCCTGACACAATTACCTTTTTGCTGACCTTTGTTAGATTTTAGTGGATGAATATTAATGGATCTCCAGCACAAAATTAGTTTAATGAGTAAAAATTTCTTAACACATTATTTTGGCACTGGAAAGCTACATCCTAGGTGCCTAATAACACTACTTGCTAAATTTTCAAATAAAACCACAAATGTAAATTTAATTTTAACATATTTTAGTGGAATTTTTGTTACAGATTATGCTAAATTGGTGCTTCAAGTTGAAATATTTTTTTAAGAGAGATTCAAATTATTTCAGTCTAATCACAATTAGACTTTATTTGGTTTACAAAAATTGTTTCCTGTAATCTCCATAGTTTCTAATATCAGTCTCATTTTCTCACCCATAAAACCAAAATCACTATACCCCAAAACGATTTTCCTATCAAGGGGTAATGATATTACATTATTTTATGCTATTTTTATTTAAGCAGGGATTATCATTAGTAAATTCTGTCATTTTTTCTTTATATATTACTTATGTGTTAATTATAAGAACTAAGTTTACAGTTGAAACCTAGCTAGTGCTTTTTCCAATCTGTTAAGAAACCAGTGGCAGTGAAGAGCAGCCTAGAAGAAAAACTCAGTTATTCTGATTAAACATCAGGCCTGATCCAAAGTATACAGCCTATATTATTGGTGTCCTACTGCCTTCAAGAGGCTTTGAACCAAACCCTTGAGAAACTAATCAATAGCATCAATCACAATTGAGAGTGAATAGCCAATCAGTTGCTGAATCAAGAAACAGCATTTAAAAAAAGTTTAGGTGGCTACAGAAAAGTTGAACCAAAGAATTTGGTAGGTTAACATTTTGATGAGTCATATTCCTGTGCAGACAAAACCATTCTGACCTGTTTATTTTGTTATTTTTAGAAAAACAAAATCTTTAAAATTAGAATGAATTCACCTGTGCTACATAGAGAATATGTAGGATGTAAAAAACTTTTTAACAAGAAGCATGTTGAAATTGTCTGTGTTTAAAAACAGACAAAAAAATGTAATTGCAGAATGGGGGGTCAGCAGAAAAAAATAATGATTTATATTGACTGTATGGATAGCTCCTTTTTTATGGCATTTCTTTGTTTGTACATCCTCATCTGTTCTCAATAATTTCAGGTACTCAATATTTATATTACTTCACAGGATCAAAACCAAATTTATTCTTATCAGGTAGATTGTATTAGAGTATTACAGCTGAAAAGAAAATCAGTCTTTTTTAATCAGCTGTAAAATAATATATAGCACACACTACACACACACATACCGTGAATTGATATGAAATTGAAAAAAAATACAACAAACCAGCAAAACTTTTCTGTTAAATTCAAGAATAGTTTTTTACAGCTGACAAGTGCCACATCTCAGGCGAAACTTAATTTTGGTAAAATAAACTGCTGGATGATACCAGTTACCTCCATCTGCTAAAACCTGTTATTTTCTTCATTATAAATATGTGGGTTAATGAGGATGATTTCTTTGAAATTGCAGATGAATAATCCTAGACTATTTCTCTTTTTTAATGGATTTCAATGTGATGCAAAAAATGTTCCGAACAGTGTAAGCCGCATTCACATCTGCCCACACTCAGAAAGCACAGCCTGCCTGTTAGACAGCACAAACACAATGCTTCATAGCTCTCTTTGTCCAAATAGCACACTCACCAAAAGTATGTCTTTTTCACAAATTTGTGCAAATACGGTGAGTTTTGCTCTTCAGGAAAGTTTAATAAAAGCCAGTTTGTCAAAATCTTATTCACCTTATATTTGCTTTGCCCCCTTTCCGTTTTCCAGATGGCTTGTACAATTCTCAGATCTAGATTGTATAAGCTTATAATCTCATTATTCGTTATTTTTATATGATTCATGGCAGTAATTCTGTAGCCGATATGAGAAAACAGATAATAATACAGGGAACTAAGCAGACTGGGAATACACATTAGGGTGCATCTTCTGAAAGTGCACCTTAGTATGGTTTTCTGAGGTAATGTTAAGTAAACATTATCAAGAAATGAAAGGTTTCAAATCATGTTTCCTTATGTTTCCCCAAGAAGGATGATCATCATTCACAAAAGGGCCTTGGAAGGTGCCCAGTGCTGCTAGGTTCAGGAGCTATCTCCACCTACTTCAACGAGAAAGCCTGTGGCCGTTAGTAAAGATAAGCCATTGTCAATTATATGGGGATCTCTAAGTGGATGTCATCAATTTCTTGTCTTCATAGAAGAGAACATTTTCTGCCAAAATGTCTCAGATTCTCCCCAGCTAAATAATTGGGAAAATGAGCTTTACATGAGCAATATGTGAAATAAATGCAAAAATAAAAAAAAAAAAAACAGTCCGGTTTTCACTTTCTAAGCAAGACAAAAGGGATACAGACTCTGAAAGACATGTCTGCATGGATAGGAAGTGCTGCAGAAACAGCAGTTGCTGCCCCTTTCGCCTAGATTATAATTTGGCAGCTCTCCTAGAACTGCTCTACTAAATCAAGAAAATGACAGCTAAGGTTACCAGTGGTTGATAAGAATGACAGCTCGGGGCTTGACAATCAAATCAGTTTAATCCCAGTCTTCATAATAAAAAGAATGGTCTCGGGCATGAATCCACCTTCCAATAAATTATATCTTCAGCAGTTTTCACAAGATCAGTAGACATTCAGCACAGCATTCAACTGTGGATATAAAAGGCAAAGGAATAAAAAAGTAAAAAATCTTGCAATAAAAGTAAAATTAAAAAATAACATCCTTGTGGGCAAAGATGATTGTGTGAAGTAGGAAATGTGAAGAGGGAAGAAAACAAGTTGAAGTTATTTTTCTAAATTAATGAAATATGAAGGCAATGTGAAGGAGAAAGCTTCTGATAAACTCAGTCTGTATGATTTCTTAGATGTAATCTCAAATACTGTGGTTTATCACCTGATATTGCTGGTTTAAATGTGTTCATAAAGAGGACCTTTACTTCTCTAGACAACTCAACTCATGCAAGGGGCAGCATAAAATAGAGTTACTCTTCAAAACACTCACTAAGGGACTTGCCTTTCAACCCTAAGGTTGATTTTTTTGTGGAAGAGAATAATAATGCTTCATACGGGATTTGTTCAGCTGAACCACTAGTCATCTTATTCTAACCATCCAGATGGGTGAGATGGTGCTGGAAGACAGCTGTGGTCTGAGCAATGAACAAGTGTTGCACATGCCAATAGGTCAGACACAGATTTATCCAACAGCTGGGGTTGACAAGCAATCTGTGCAAATGACTACAAAGCAACAAAGATTTTGCTGTCATGAAAGCTAACAGAAATAGGATGGCTCAGAAGAACATTCCTAGTTTAGTTATACCTAAACTTAACAGTGTTTTTTCATTTTTTACCATGGAACTTTAAAAAAGAGAAAGTTTTGGAGAATCTCTGCTAGACGAGAATCTATTGTCAGCTTTTCCAAAAGTAATATATCATTATGACATCAGAATAATATCTAAGCAGATATACTTGAATTTGATTTCTCTGTGGCAAGGATTTCAGTGAGGCTGAAACTGAGTACATAGTTTCACATACATTTACAGTAGTCTAGGAAGTGAAGTGATGAAACAGTAAGAAGTCAACTTATTCTTCAAGAATTACAACTCATTACTAATGTCATCATCTCAGACTAATCCTCCTTGAAGAACCAATATTAACCTGACAACAAGGTGGAGAACAAATTCTCTTGGGACTTGTATAGCTCTTGCTCTAAGAGTCACTGCACTCTGTAGAGTTAAGAGCTCTGTGAAACAGGAATACAAAAACTTCTTCATATACAAACAAAACCATTTGGAATTATGTTCAAAGAGGACACATGGTGATAACAACCTCAGTTGTGCATTTAAGAACAGGGAGCTCAAAAACTGTATCTCAGAATAGAGTACATGACCACTGCAGTGACTGGAAGGCATTCTAGCATGTTGTTCAGATTTCTTCTCTGAAGCTCTTCCATCTTGTACAAATACTTAAATATTCATGAGTGAGGTGAGAATGACGTAACAGGTTACATGCTCATGCACTTATTGAGGAGGCAGAACAAGCAGCTGTCAGGTCCTGTTAAAATAATTACACAAAGTAGAACATCTGCAGTTGAATGACTGAGTGAAATTACACCCACATGATAGGACACCTAGAAGGCACCAGGCAGGCAGAAGGTGAAGAAGCAATGTTTCTTGATGGAGGATTTAAACTTAAGCCTTCCTCATACTGTATAAGTGTCCTAACTACTCACTGAGGCCAGTGCTCATGGCCTGGTTGCAACTAGTGTTTAAAATTCAGTACTGTATTTCTATAGCTTACATTCCTTAGAAGCCTCTACACTGTAAACAAAATGTTGTTTGACATTGAACTAAATGTTTCTTTGATTGAGAATGAACGTTTTTCAGCCTTTCATTACTATGAGAAGGGGAAAAAAAAAACAACAAAAAAAACCCACAACTTAAACCAAAACAAAATAAAACCAAACCCCCAAAAACAACAACAAAAAACCCAACACCTAATAAAACCTGTGTTCCAAACAGAAAATCTTTTTAAAAAGTAAATATACTCCAGCTCAGGCATTTCTTTTCATGTTTGACTCAGCCACTGAACGAAAATTAATCTATTGCACAGGCTTAAGAGAGATCACCCTTATAAAGAGCCAGCATGACATGAATTGTCAGTCACTCATGGAAGAACAGCAAGAACTGAAACAGTATAGACTGGGACAAGTATAGCAACAACAGGCTCAGTGTCTAAACAGGGATACAAACTACATACCATAGCAAGCAGCCTAACAGCATCAGCAGGCTGTAGCAGGGTCAGCTTGAAAAGCCATTAGCAGCCCAGTGTCAGCAGCAGGAAGCACAGCAAGGATATATGAGTGAGCAAAAGACAGCAGAAAATGGTTCTTTAAACTTTTAAGAGCAACAGTTTTCTCCAGAACAGCAGCCAGAAACAGGGAGTTGCATGGCAACATGGGAATCAAGAGGGATATTTGTATGGTCATCAGCTCCTATATTTCAGATGGCTCAGTGCCACTGAAACAACATCAATTGTTATCAAATTGAGAAGCCAAATATCATCTCCTTGAAACACATCAAGTGCATTCAGTAGTCCAGAATATTTGATGACAATAGAAAATATCTGATATAGAATCACAGAATCATAGAATAATTAAGGTTGGAAAGGACCTTAAGATCATGGAGTTCCAACCCCTCTGCCATGAGCAGGGACACCCCTAAACCATGTCACCCAAGGCTCTGTCCAGCCTGGCCTTGAGCACTGCCAGGGATGGAGATTCACAGCCTCCCTGCGCAACCCATTCCAGTGCCTCACCACCATAAGAGGAAAGAATTTCTTCCTTATATCCAATCTAAACTTCCCCTGTTTCAGTATGAACCTATTATCCCTTGTCCTGTCACTACAGTCCCTAATTAAGAGTCTCTCCACAGCATCTCTATAGCCCTCCTTCAGATACTGGAAGTCAGCTATGGGGTCTCCATGCAGCCTTCTCTTCTCCAGGCTGAACAGCCAAAACTTTCTCAGCCTGTCTTCATATGGGAGGTGCTCCAGTCCCCTGATCATCCTCATGTTCTTCCTCTGCACTTGTTCCAACAGTTCCATGTCCTTTTCATGTTGAGAACACCAGAACTACACACAGTACTCCAAGTGAGGTCTCACGAGAGCAGAGTAGAGGGGCAGGATCACCTCCTTTGACCTGCTGGTCACACTCCTTTTGATGCAACCCAGGATATGGTTGGCTTTCTGGGCTGTAAGTGCACACTGAAGCCGGCTCATGTTCATTTTCTCATTGACCAACACCCCCAAGTCCTTCTCTGCAGGGCTGCTCTGAATCTCTTCTCTCCCCATCCTGTAGCTGTGCCTGGGATTGCTCTGATCCAGGTGCAGGACCTTGCACTTGTCATGGTTAAACTTCATAAGGTTGGCATCAGCCCACCTCACAAGCATGTCAAGGTCCCTCTGGATGGCATTCCTTCCCTCCAGCATATCAACAGAACCACACAGCTTGGTGTCATCAGCAAACTTGCTGAGGGCGCATTCAATCCCACTGTCCATGTCTCCGACAAAAACGCTGAACAAGACCAGTCCCAACGCTGATCCCTGAGGGACACCACTTGTTACTGGTCTCCAGCTGGACATTGAGCCATTGACCACAACTCTTTGCCTGCGGCCATCCAGCCAGCTCTTTATCCACTGAGTGGTCCACCTATCAAATTGATGTCTCTCCAATTTAGAGACAAGGATGTCGTGTGGAACAGTGTCGAATGCTTTGCTCAAGTCCAGGTGGATGACATCAACTGCTCTTCCCCTGTCCATCAGTTCTGTAGCCCTGTCATAGAAGGCCACCAAACTGGTCAGGCAGGATTTCCCCTTAGTGAAGCCATGCTGGCTGTCACCAAGCACCTTGTTGTTTTTCATGTGCCTTAGCATGCCTTCCAGGAGAATATGCTCCAAGTTTTTACCAGGCACAGAAGTGAGACTGACTGGTCTGTAATTCCCCGGGTCATCCGTTTTCCCTTCTTTGAAAGTTGGTGTTATACTTCTCGTTTTTCAGTCGTCAGGAACTTCCCCTCTCTGGAGTGAGTTTTCAAATATAATGGACAGTGGCTTAGCAACTTCATTTGCCAGCTCCTTCAGGATCCGCGGATGGATTTCATCAGATATCATATCTTTGGACTATCCTGAATAAGTTGTTAGTATTTTTGACAGATTTATATCCCTGTTTTCTCCAAAAGTGTCCATCCACCATTGCAGACATATTCCTGATCTCTCTAGAAAAGACTGGGAAAAAGTTGTAAATGTCTGTGTATGTAGATGCTAGATAAAATGACTGAAAGACTCCTACTGCTCCTGCCTGTGGTGGTCCAGGAAGCATCACACACCTCCTTGTCATACAGACAAGTATCTCCACAAATCCTTAAGGACCATAACTAGGAATCAGGTTGAATTAGATTTTTTTGAGTATTTTCTTTCCCTGAGAAAAACAGGTTGATGCAAAAGCATACTACAAGATTTGGCCCTAATAAGATCTGGCAATAGCCAAACAACCTCACATTTGACCTTTCAATAGAAAAAAAGGATAACAAAAAAGCACCTATTTATCTCTCTTTCCCTCTCCCACATTTTCTTGGAAGCTTCTGAAAAATTGGAGCCTTCATAGGGTAAGTGGGAGTGCATGAAATATTGCTGTACTTTGGACTACTTTGTGCCATTAGTGACATAGCTCATGCAGGTAAAGATTCATTCTAGAAATAAAAGCAATTACAAATACAATTCCACGTTCAATGTTATTAGTTCAGCATTTTCATAAACGTTAAGGTTCCTATAATGAGACCTAACACTGAACTATTTTTATTCCCTATAAAATCTAATTTAATTAACTTACCTGGGAAATACAGGTAATCTATTATTTGTTTGACACTGAATGTGAAAACAGATTCAGCAGTGTGCAGCTGGAAACTTGTTTGTATATATTTCTGGAGCAAAATGAAAAGTAGGTGGACGATGAATATAATGAAAGGCTTGATACAATCTTAGACTGCTGATTTTTTTTATGGAAATCTTTTTAATAGAAGAGCATAAACATGTATTTTTAAAAGCTGGATGAACAAATAAGAATAGCCCTGGGCTGATCTAATCTGCACAGCTAGCACTTACATTATGCATTAAAGAATTCAAGCTGACACTGACCTTGACAACACTTACAAAGGAAGAATTTTCACAAGGATGAGCATGTCTAATGCTGTGTCTTCAGTTTTGTGAACAGTCTTGTATTTTTTTTTAGTATTAACTGCACTTTTTGTCACACCTCCATTCGTTGTAGCCTATCATTATCTGCAAGCAATAACATACTAAACACATGGATGGATAAAAGTAGTATAGTGTATTATACAAGCATAATTGAAGCCTTCATCATACTTTTAAAAAGATCCTCTTCTGAAAATATGTCAAAACATTTTTTTACAGCTTTTGCCATTCTAAAAGCTTTTTTACAAATATATTGCTACTGGCAGAGTTTTAAAAAAAAAAAAAACAAAACAAAATATACATGTAAAAATAGAACGATATACAAAAATATGAGCATAGGATTATCCACAAATACTTATTTCATAGGGAGAAAAGACGAGTTACATCTTAACTTTCATGGCACTCAATGACACTGGTTCCAAAAACACAGAATCATGGAATCAGACAAAGGTTTGGGGTTGGAAGGGACCTTAAAGCCCATCCAGTTCCAACCCCCTGCCATGGGAGGGACACCTTCCACTAGACCAGGTTGCTCAAAGCCCTATCTAACCTGGCCTTGAACACTTCAAGGGATTGGGCATCCACAACTTCTCTGGGCAGCTTGTGCCACTGCCTTCACCACCCTCACAGGGAATCAATACCATGTTCAAGTTCATTTGACTATTACACTCCATAGATTCCTGGAAACTGTCAATTTCTAACGCTACCAGCTTTTTTACAACCATTCCTGCCAACTGTTCCAAAGCTGGGCAACTCAGAACTGCCAGGGTTGACATGGCTTACAGAAATGTGGTCAGAGAGGCATACTGAGATAATTCAGCACCCATCCATGGCCAAGGAACATCTCTGACCGTGAAAATATCAGACAAGACCAGTGGTTCACCACATCTGGACAGTTATGATGTACTTCTGCTGCAGAAGCATATAACAGGTGAACTTTGGAAGCCCAAGCATATATGTTTTGCTCTAGCTAGGCTGATCGTAGGAAAGTCTGGCTCTACTTGCTTTCCACCACGCTTGCAGAATCTCAGCAAATTCTAGGATACAAGCAGATATTGAAAGAGAAGAAAGTGAGGCAGAACAAAGAATAAGCTGATACATGAGGCAAGGGCACAAGGAGCTGCATTTAGTGGCACATAAAACACTGCTCATTTTCTCAAGGAAAAGTCTGCTCCAAAAAGTGTGGGAATGTTTGGAATGGAAGAGAAGAATAAAACTCAAGATCTATCTTCAGACTAGTCGACATGACATTACCTTTCCCATGGACAGCTCCCTGCCTGCTGCATATGTACAACCCATCCCTTCACTCACGCATACTCCTCCAAACAAACAAAATTGCAATAGAAAATATTAGTTTATCTACAGTGTAGAAGATTGCTCTCTGAAAAGTTTGAGGGTTTTTTTGTCATTTTGCTTTCTTTAAATGTGATAGTTATAAGCAATAAGTGAATTAATGGCAAAAAATTAATTGTAAGATCTTTAGGCAACTCGGGTCATCTTAGATCCCACCTTACTGTATTGGCTGGAGTCTCCCAGGTCAACTCAATCCATTTTCTATACCTCCACATGGAGTCATAACCTCTGTTCAAACTGGAAAATACATCCTTGCCAGTATGTTGCATTAGAGGCTCCAAAATTCCACTGTTAATGAGAATGCATTTTGATTATATTTAAAAACCTGGTAGGTTATACAGGTATCCGTATCCATGATGATGAACTTATTTTTCAAGTTTCTTTGGTAGGCTTTGCATATTTTTGCATATTTAAGTTTTGACAGAAAGTATGTTAGCAGAGAATTAGTCTACGTATCTTTCTTAGTGCATACACTGAATATAATTTGGATTGAATTTTCATTATGACTCCTGGCTAAAAATATTTTGATAATTCAAGGGGCCTTGAGAGGGAAAATGTTAAATAACAAAATGGAAGATTCACTTCTCTTTAGATATCATACTTAGTCTCTTCCAACTTAGCATTGACTCAAACATTGAATGTTACCATATATTTTATAAGATGACTGTTTTCTTTGCTTACTTTATTAAATCATGATGAAATAATTTTGCTTATGAAATTAATCATAGCTTGTAAATGTTAAATTGCTGCATTTCACATAGACAGCTGTCAGCCTTTCATCTATCACCCAGACTGTCAACAGACAACTAGTGTCCTTATTTACAATTTCACTTGAATCATACTCAGAAGAAAAACTTTTGAACAAAATTAACTTTCAGTTGTCCCCAGTATTATCAAAACCAATTTTGAGTTTACCTGATGCTCTACTAGAAATGCTCTGCTGATGGCTCAGGAGGAGCATGGCAGAAAAAGCAGCTTCGCCAGAGGTGTGCTCTCCAGTGGTGGGATGTCCATGTTGGGAGCAGATCATTAAGATTAAAACTGGATATGAATTGTAAAAGCAAAAATTGATCTCATCCTTAACTACATGAAACTTCCCAGTAACGTATATTCACAAAATGCCCTGGCACCATCTTTCCTGGTGAAGAAACTTTTACAATATACCATCATTCCAGACCTTTCTCTGATGCCTTCCCTCAAATGTTTGTTGTCTGGTTGTGTTTGGAAGCTGTCTTCCAACACTAGAAGGTGTAACTGGACTTCATTATCTGTTTCAATTCAATTCCCTGGAAGAGGCAATAGCTATCTTCTACTATCCAGGTGGATTTCAACAATCTTGCTTTTGTTCACTTATTAATTGTGCATATTTATCCAAAATACACTGAGCAGTGTTAGCTTTGCATCTAGTCATTCAAAAAGCAGACAAGAAAGATACTTTCAATTACTATTTATTAAAAAATCACATGTATTTGTACATATAACAGAATTCAAGTCTTTCAGTAGGCTATAATTGAATCTTTTTGCATTAAATAAACCATAGCTGTATCTATTGTTCTAGCAGCTGACAAAAATTATTTGGAAATTATATTTAAGCTTTTCTGCATAATTATTAAAGTATAATGGCGCTTTCCATCTGCATTTCTGTTAGAGTCAGCATTATTAAGCTTAGCTATCTCAAAACATATCACCAGATACTGCATCTACAATGAAAAAATTCAAAATCTATACACATTTCTTCAAAGGCACATGGCGAGGTCTTTGCCTGGCACACACCTGCACAGCTCCAAAACCCAGTGGAACAATGCAAATTTACACCACTGACGTACACAGTTGAACACTCATGTGCTTCTCTCCAGCGTTACAAGGAATCTAAGCTCTTCCAGCCCACAGGGGCTAGGGAAGCTGAAGCTGGCTGAAGGCCAGTCTTGCATTCTCAGTGCCAGTTTTACCTCTGTTATTTAAGATTAGAGCATCCTCTTAGCAGCTATCTTCAGCTGCATGACCAGCAAACCAAAGTTTACACAGCAAATCACCTGGTGTACTGCATGCAGCTCTTGGGCCCCCAGATAAAAAGGATATGTACCTGATGAGCAAGTCTAGAGGAGGCCACAAAGAGGCCTGGAGCACTTCTATGAAAACAATCTGAGAGAGTTGGGCTTTTTCAGCCTGAGAAGAGAAGGCTCCAGGGGGACCATAGAGCAGTCTTTCAGTACCTTAAAAGGGGCTGAAAATAAATCTGGACAGGGACTTTTGACAAGGGCCTGAAGGGACAAGACAAGGGGAATGGCTTTAAACTGCTGTCATGGTTTGAGCATGTTTTGAGGGTGTTTTTTGTTCAAGGTTTTTTCCAGCCAGGTGGAGGAGGGGAAGCTAGGAGGAAGGAGAGACAGGACACCTGACCCAGGCTAGCCCATGAGGTATTCCATACCATAGCACGTGATGCCCAGGATGCATACTGGGAAAGAGAAAGCTGGAGGGGTAGAGCTCTAGAGAAAAATGGAGGAGGGAGCACATGGTGCTCGGCCAGGCAGGGTGGAGTGAGTTAGGGGTCGGTGGCTGGTGGGGTGTTGTATTCTCTTCACTTGTTGCTTGCTGTATCATTATTATTTGTAGTAGTAAATGGCAGTAGGGGTTTTGTGTTATGCCTTAGCAATTAAACAGTTCTTATCTCAATCCATGGGGGCTACATTCTTTGGATTCTCCTTCCTAACTCTCCGGGAGTTGGGGGACTTGGTTTAAACCACGACATTTTTTTGGCGCCCAACGTGGGGCCCGAGGATTTGAGATAAGAACAGATCTGAGCGGATTTATGGTCTCTTGTCACAATGCTGATTTATTGGCTCTTAGAGGTTTTTCTCTGGATCTCGCTGTTTTGGGATTTTGCCGGGTACTTTGTGTATGGATTGGATGTGTTTGTGTCGGAGGCTTGTAATACGGTGGGGCTCCGGCAGCAGGGGGGGATGGACGTGGCCGTGGACTTGGACTTGTACCAGGCCGTCCCGCTGCTCTTCGCCGTCCTTGTCCTTATCCTCGTCGTCATCTGCGTGGAGCTGTGTGAAGCCAGGAAGGAGCGGCCCCGGGAGCTGCTGGCAGCTGAGGCTGCCAGGGAGAGCGGCACGGGGAGCCAAACGGCTGTGGCAGAGCAGCGGGAGCAGGCGGGGGAGGAGCGGAGCAGGGCGGTAGCTGAGCAGCAGGATCAGGCAGCGGGGGAGGTGAGTCCCACGGCCGTTCCCGACCCTCCGACGGCCGAGAGTGTCCCCCGGAAGTCACCTGCCGACCCCCAGCAGGATGCAGGAGACCACGCAGCACTTCCCAGCAAGGCAGTGGAGGAACCGAGTCCTGCCGCCGTTCCGAACCCCGCAGCGTCCGAGAATATTCCCCGGAAGTCACCCGCCGAGCCCCAGCAGGATACAGGAGACCACGCAGCATTTCCCAGCAAGGCAGAGGAGGAAGATCCAGACTCGGGAGAAGAGAAGCTGATAGTGGGAGAACTGGCAAGCAGGGCAGCTACATCAGCCCCAGTCGCAAAAGTTAAGCAGAGTCAGGTTTGGGTCTTGTCTAGGGTTAGATAAGGATATAGGAGCACCAGGAGACTGTTCCCAAGGCTGGACAGTCATGAGTGGCAGGGCATGTGGGACAGTATGGCCAGGTATCTGATCCACTGGGCCCCTCCAGTGCTTTGGAAGCATTGGAAGTGGAAGGCAGCTATATGGAGTCCCCAGCAGCAAGCTGTAGAACTGCTGAAGAGGACAGTGAATGATTTTGAGCCTGGTGGGCCCAGATACTTCAGGCTATCAGTCCAGAGATGCAACATAGAGATGTCTCATGATCGAGGGGTGGACTTAAGAGTGATGGTGTATTCGAAAAGTAGGATCTGGGCATGACGTGAATGGTATGGAATAAGGGGTGGATAATGTCATGGTTTGAGCATGTTTTGAGGGTGTTTTTGTTCAAGGTTTTTTCCAGCCAGGTGGAGGAGGGGAAGCTAGGAGGAAGGAGAGACAGGACACCTGACCCAGGCTAGCCCATGAGGTATTCCATACCATAGCACGTGATGCCCAGGATGGATACTGGGAAAGAGAAAGCTGGAGGGGTAGAGCTCTAGAGAAAAATGGAGGAGGGAGCACGCGGTGCTCGGCCAGGCAGGGTGGAGTGAGTTATGGGTCGGTGGCTGGTGGGGTGTTGTATTCTTTTGACTTGCTGTTTGCTGTATCATTATTATTTGTAGTAGTAAATGGCAGTAGGGGTTTTGTGTTATGCCTTAGCAATTAAACCGTTCTTATCTCAATCCGTGGGGGCTACATTCTTTGGATTCTCCTTCCTAACTCTCCGGGAGTTGGGGGACTTGGCTTAAACAACGACAACTGCATGAGGGTAGATTAGATTAGATATTAAGAATAAGGTCTTTACTGTGAACGTGGTGAGACCCTGGCACAGATTGCCCAGAGAAGCTGTGGCTGTCCCATCCCTGGCCGTGCTCAAGGCTAGGTTGCATGGGGCTTTGAGCAACCTGATTTAGTGGAAGGTGTTCCTGCCCATGGTAGGGAAGGTGTAACTATATGTTCTCTAAGGTCCCACATTGTAAAAAATCCTCCTGTTGTAAACATCAACCATCGCAAATATCAGATATATAAGCTAAATGGTAAGACATCACTCCTGAAAGGCAGTTCATGTTGGGGAGCACTCAAGAAACCCTTTGCCTGGTTGTGAGGTCAAACCTCCTGGAGGGGACATTCAGATGCCTACAGACAGCTCTCCTTTCATTTTGTACGAGGTGCACAATAAAGAACACTTAGCTGAAGAATTTTGAGCAGCTACTGCTTGCTGGCATTCAGTGAAATGTAAGCTGATACTTCTGCCAGAACACTGAGAAGCCAACATCCCTTGACTCTTTATTTACAGCTGATAAAATCTAAAGATCTCATACTTACAAGGACCAAAATTAAGTATGAGGAGACAAAGCAGTGACCCCAGTTATCATCTGGGGATTGCTACCAGTCATAAGTCCACAGGTTCCTCCCCACTGATTTTTATGCCAAGTCACCCTCTAGGACACCCAGATGGCTGCTGATGGTGGTGAACATGTCCCAAGGTGAGTCCATCCCACTCCTGTCTACCCCACATTGTGTACTGAATTTGCTTTGCTTATAGGATAATCCTTTCCTATAGGATAAGCATACTGATATATTTACTACTGTATATGACATATTTTGAAGGTTGCTGCTAAATCCTTGTACTACTGACACGGATTCTGAAGAATAATTTATCCATAGGTATATATCCCTATCAATTCAGCTTGCTCAGCTTTCCTGGGGTCAGCTGCAACCAAGTGTTATTATTTGTACTGAAGTTTATCATCACTCCGTCAGTATTCTGTAATGCTCGCTATATGGAAATTCTCATCCACTGCAGTGTAAAATACTCTCTTTCTAAAAACCTTTGAGCAACTGCATAGAGGATTTAAAGTTTTTGTCATGATATCTGTTATTGAATTACTCTTACTCTGACACTCAATGATTTTATTTTTTTCCAGACTTGACCCATGTTTATTTCTTGCTGTGCTCTTGCTCGGTTAAAAATGGATCTATTAATCAGATAATGCACATATCAGTATATTAACTATTATTAGCAGATATCCCTAACCAATAGCTGTATGCTTAAGATTACCTGAAGTTTCCCCATTTTTTTGAGATATATAGCCCCAGAATTTATGTGCTGGTATTTTGCTGTCATGTTGTGTGCAACAGAATCTGTGCTCTCAGAATAAGACATTCTGTCTGAAGCACTGATATGTTTCCTCCTTTCCAACTCTGCACTGAAATTCAAGGGATTTCTTTATCTAATGAGACGAGTGTATGGAACTAAAAGGATCTCAGAGGAAACATCCTCCAATGTATTCATCCTATTTAGTAATCTGAACCTGGCTTCCTGAAATTCTCTCCTACATCTCTCTAAACATTAGTAACAAATCCCTTTAAAAATACTAATTAAGATTTTAAAACCATATAAACTCATAGAGGATTCTAAGAACATCTGAGTACAACAGAAAATTTCAACTGTATATTTTAATAGATGAAAAATACATGTCAGATTTTATTAATAATACATAAACTTTAAAAGGGCTTCATATTTCCATTAAAACTTCTACTAGTAAACATTCACTATAAATCCCTTTGCTATCAAGTATTCACAGGAGTATTCTTAAATAAATCACTAGCAAACACTGCAATATTAATGTCTAAAAATACCATAAACCACAAAGATCAAACTATCAACCAAAACACTGAACATTAAAACATTTCAGATGTTTTCAAGCAGAGTGGTTCTATCTGAAGGCTGGTAAAAGAATCAGGTATCATTTCAGATAAGGATGAAGCTGTTGTTTGGGCCTAGCTTTTCTTGACAGCCCAATCCTGATGGGGCCCTTGCATGTTTTAAGAGGCTGTACTCTTATAACTTCACGTGACAGAAAATATCCTATATTAAAAAAAGAGAAATAAAAAGTGAAAGCAAACCCAGAATTCCACATGAAATACAACAGAATTACATAAATTACATTAACATTAATTGCAGCTTCTCAGTCTTTGCATTCTATCTCCTTTCCATTTGGTTCAGCTGTGGAGCATCTGACTATTCTTTAGGGTTGAAATTGGAATGCTAACATTAGATTCCTTCTGATCAGAAGGATCCCTGACCTAACATTACCTAACTTTCCTAGCAGACTGGCAAAAGCATACAGTATGCTGCACATTACCATTCTGGGACATACTGAGAAGAATATGCTTTAATACTTACCACTAGTCTGAGGGATTTGGATGTACAAATCTAAATTACAGAGCCGGGAATCACTCTACTGGTGATAATAATCGTGATGCCTTGTCTTGTGCCACTCATTTTACAGAAAGTGGGACAGGAGGATGTGGATTATCAGTTCCAGCCTATTAGGTAAGGTATACACCACCTGGTAATATGGAGTACGATTCAGCACCCTTTAAAAGCTGTTCTGTTTTGCATAAAATAATATACTCAGTGGGAAAGAATAGAAGACCATGACCTTGTAAACCAGAGATTAGGACAATAACTCATCCAGAAGAAGCAATAATTAATCACACAAGAAGGTGTCAAATTTTTCAAGATCTTTTCCAGTTCAATTTTCCATTATTCTGTGAAATGATGAAGCACTGAGCAGTTAGTTAAGGTATCAAATAATGAGCCCATTAGATCCTTAAGCATTGCTGGAATCCTACTAAAGGGAGAAAAAAAAAATCTAAGTCTTTCACAAGAATTTTAAATTATGGGATAAAAAAACAACCCCAAAACTCTTAAATCAATGATGAGACAGTAGTGCTGAGATGCCTTTTGTAAGACTCTTAAGAGGAACTGCATGCATTAAAAGTCAGTCAAGTGTTATGGGTTTATATGGGGCCAGTAAAGCACAGTAGTCAGTCATGCTGACTGTAAAACTGCTGAAGTATAAATCCTCTTGTCCCACCTAGGTATCTCCTCCTTTCCAAAACAGTCAGTTTCTGAGGCAGCAGTCACTTCAATGTGACCAAACCATGGGATGTAAAGCAAAGAACTCATTGTACCATTAAGTAGAAAATCACTGCCTCCTAATCTTTTAACTATGGGAGTAATATGCTGGATTAAGCCATGGAGTTTTGGCAAGTAAACTGGCAAAATTAACAGGCTTGGATTCTATAACAGAAATGGTGTTCATATCCAAGGTAAATAACCAACCCTAATCACACAAGAGCACATGTGATGGCTTAGAATCCTACTGAAAAAATAGAGGGAGACAGCCACACATCAGCAAAATTTCTCTTTTTAACTCCTATCAGAACAGTAAATATAATATTCCCTGTGACAAAACCAGCTATAGTCCTTGTTCCAGAATAATCTCTAAGACAATGTTCACTGGCAACTGTCTCGCCAACCATAGACTATAGCAAAGAAGCAGTTTACCTCCTTCTAGAAAAGAAGATGCTCAGCAGTTTACTATTTGCTATTAGGTGAAAGGAATGTTGCATTTTTTCAGCTTCTTCTACTGTAAGCATATTAGATACCTGTTGATTCTGACAAAGCTCTTGAAATAAGGTATAGAATGCCTTAGATATTAAGCAAGAAACATGCAAGATTTCTCAGCAATCATGGGATAAAAAGAAGTCAGTCGTTGTTAAGGCTGCCTTCCAAAGGTTTCTGGAGAAGCTCAGATGGCTATTTTAAAAATATCAGGAAGCAATGTGAAGGAGATAGTTACTGCTATGGAGAAAATGTCTGGTTTTCTTTGCCCTTGGTGCTATGGCTGAAAACAGGAAAAGAAGAAAGAAAGATAATCCAGATTCAGTCATCTTCTGATCTTCTGCAGGAGGTACAACTTTCCATCTAGCAAGCTTCAATACCACCTGAACAAAACTTCCAAGAACAACATGTTACTAGCAATTACCTTGTGCTGTTATGCACAGCACAGCATTCTGGAATTTGAATTTTCTCTAAGCAATAGCAGCACCTACTACAAAAGTCAGAAAGTAGAATCCACCTGCTCCAAAAAAACCCCCAATAAACAAATAAACAAACAACCCAAACAAAACACAAAACACAAAAAAACCCAACAAAACCCAAACACATTATGGAGCAGCGATAAACTGTGACGAATAGTGATAAACAGTGAAAAACGTAGAGCAGAATTCTCCATAGCAGTTTGCTTTTGGTATATGAGATATTATCAAAAGATGACATATCTTCAAAATAAAATAGGTAAGAAGAACACCAGAAGTCATCTGTAAATGGTTAGGATTTTCAGTCTCCTCATTTCACAGACTGGCCTGAGTGAAGGAAGCAATTTTCTGAATTCTGAGAACAGCAAAGCGTGCATCAGTTTTAAGAGGTGCAAGAGATGAAAATCAGGATTTGGCTTAGTGAAACAGAAATTATCTATAGCCTTTTCCTTACAATGTTTAAGTACTTCATTGCAAAATAAACCAATAGCCTTGTTTTACTAAATGATTTCAAGTGTTACGGGAAAAAAAAAAGGAAATCATGACTTCTCAAGTGCTAATAAATTGATTGGCAATACCCTTCTGAATTTCTTTCTATAGTATGTCCAAAAGTGCAAATCTTCCAAGAAAGGTATATTAAATCACATTCGTCTGGTAGGGTATCTTCACTGTATCACAATGACTGGAGGCCCAAAGAGGTTTGTTCAAAATGGCTCAAAACAAACAAGGAACACCACATTGTTAAGAGTTCTTTTCTTCTGTCCAAAGGACAAAACCTCTCATCTGCATGACTTGCTCTGTGACCCAAGCCAAAGATAGAACAGCTTCCTAGTTAAACAAAATGCGACTGTTATAAAGATATAAAGAGGAGTCACAAATACAAATGTTTGAGAAACAAGTTTATTAGCCCTGGTATTTGTGGTATAAAGAGCAGTGTAATATTACTCTTACCTCCCTCTTTCTGTAAATTACAGGTTTGTTCCTTAAGAAGCATGCAGGATAAAAAAGCTGGGTCCCATGTGTATGGCTTTCTATAAGCTGTATCAAAATAGCGTTAAAACAGAAGCAGAAATACATTTAAGATTGTAACTATTTCCCATAAGCAATTAAGTTTGTTTCAATTACTTACCAATTTGTGTTTCTTGTTGACGTAAAAGGTGTATGTGCATCTTAACATGAAATATTAATGAAGCTAGGAAGTCTTACTCTGAGGGGCTTGTCAAAATCTATCCAAGCACCTCAGGAAGATCTCTGCATAGATTAAATGATACAGTTTTTAATCCTCTGATGACATGTAATTTTCTCCACTTGGATCTTTATTCCACACTTTGGCAGAAAAGCAATCACTTAGAGAGCAATTTATTCAGTATCTGCTAGGTTTTCATTCTCTGGGACAAGGCACTCAGGTGTAACTCAGCACATTCTATTGTGAAAACTCCATTGAAGAGAACTCCCTCTAGGGCTTTTTTGTGACACTTTTCCAATCATTTCACAAACACTAATTACCTTCATAAACCCCCTGCAATCCTCACCTAATAAATATAGAGCCAAATCCCTGAGAAATTTATTTCAGATGCTAAATCTGAGATGACTGTATTTTAATCAGGTATTTCGTCAAATATGACCAAAGCATATCTCTTATAGATTTTATCTGCAGCTGTGAGAACCCATCACTTCTGCAAACTGAATTTCATGTACAAAATCTAACACACGCACTGTTGGGAAAGTGCTTGAATAATTTATTTATCATACAGGAGTCATCTGTAAAAGACAGTATGGCATTCAGCTGGTTCTTGGAAGTGTTCAAGGTTAGGTTGGACAAGGCTTTGAGCAAACTGATGTAGTTTAAATGTCTCTGCTCACTGCAGCAGGGGGTTGGAAAAGGTGAACTTCAAAAGTCCCTTCCAACTCAAACTATTCTATGATTCGAATACATCACTTGTAAGGAAACAGTTTTCTCCTTTGTGAATCAGGTTTTAATAGAGTCTTTTCTCTCTGTGAATGTGCACCCCTGGAAGTGCTCAAGGCCAGCTTGGACACAGCCTTGGGTGATATGGTTTAGTGTTAGGTGTCCCTGCTCACGGCAGGGGGGTCAAACTAGATGATCTTCGGGTTCCTTTCCAACCCTAACTATTCTATGATTCTATGATTCAATGACCTTACTGAGTCTTTGACTCTTTTAGGGATTTTAGGGCTTATCAGGATGAAATCAAAGACAAAAGAAATAATCTGTAATGGCATTTTTATTAAGACAGGTTTGAGCAAGCCTGAAACTGGCTGACTGAATTCTGAGCTACAACTGCTATGGCACAGTGTGCAGGCATGCAAGTAGTGTGGGCTTTTTGCATTTGGCTATTCACAGGCAAGTACCTTTTGTCCAATAAATGTTGGATTTCAATGAAAACTCTGTTATCATCATGGGATTATTTGAGGAACACACCTTTACAGCAAACCAAATATTGCATAAAATTAAAATTTTCTTAATTAGCATAATAACCAATAGTTCTTTGTGCTTACCTTCTACAACAGGTGAATGTAGCAATTCTTCAGTTGACACTGTTGAAATACAACATTCCTCAGATACTTTCTGGCCTTCATTTTCATTTGACATCTTTTCATTTAATGAGCTTTCATTACTGTCAGTTATGTTTTGCCCTTCTATAGCACCACAGATTGTAGGAGAAGTACATCTTTTCTTTTGAGAAACACTTGTCACTTTTTCATCTATCCCCCCAGAATTATTTAATTCACAATAATTGTTGCGTGAGTTTGTTTCCAAACTAGATAAATTGTTTTCATTTCCCTTGCTAATTTCATGGAACATATGTAGCTCTTCTAGCACTAAATCAAATTTTCTCTTCAGTTCAAATTCATATGTTATTTTATTTTCTAAAGGTAAATACTGATCTTTTACATCTTCAAGACATCTATTGTTTATTATGGATAAATGCATTTTTAATTTCTCTTCTGCAGCAATGAATGTTTTAGCTTCATCTTCTGAATATGAAATAATCAAGTCATTCATTACAGTCTCACATTGACTTTCATTAGTTACATGCATTTGTTCATCGTTTATCTTTTCCTGTTCTTTTACATATTCAGGATGTTGTTCCAAAGTTGCTGGCTCTGAACTGGCTGTTTCCTTTGTCTGTGTATGCCCTTGCAAGGAAAACTGCACCATTTCTTTAGCCTGTAATGGCAAGTGTGTATCTGCCATGGCAGGACTTTCTGTGGTTGGATATTGAGTAGCAGCAGGATTTTTTTCACTTTGTTTGTCTGCACCTGAGGAATTCCTGCAGTGTCCATCTTCACTTACTACTCTGTCATTATTGACAAAACAGCTGCTGTCTAATGGCAAAGTGGCAGACTGATAAGCATTTGAGGAACTAGGAAATAAATTTTCAAAATTTAAGTAAGAATTTTGGTTTTCTACTTCTTTGTTTGTTAAATGTGGATTATATGGGTCTATTTGCTTACAATATTCAGGTTGGTTATCTCGTAACAAGAAAGAATGACATTTTTCCATAGCTGGTTTTAATTGCTCAGGTAGAATTAAAACATCATTTGATTCAGCAGGCAAATTATGAACCTTTCCTGAACTGGTGACTGCATTTTCTTCAAATAACTCTTTTTTGCCAGAATTGCCATGGTTTACAACTAGGAACTGGTCAAACTCTTCAGAATCAGTGGTAAGGGGAATTTTTTCATATGTGTCAAAAATAGGGAAAGATTTTTTTGAAAGAAAATGATGAGAATTTATTTGCAACTCTTCTAAATTAACATATTCTTTTCTATCAGTATTTATATAACCAGAAGTATCCAAGTATTTTTTCATAGTATACATGACTTCATCTGTGACCTCATTTGTAGATGTCATGACAGTTCTATACCCAATTGTTTCATGTTTCTTAGGTTCACATAGAGCAAAAGGGAGAGCTTTAAATACTTTCCCATGAAAATAACTATTAAACACTTCGCTTGGTTTCTTCTCCTGCTTTACTGATATTTCCCAATTTGCACATCTACGATTTACCTTTGCAAATTTCAGTTCTGAAAGGGAAGGAAAGTAGCTCCAAACTCCAAGATTTGTTCCTATCAGATGTTGTACTTTTGTGATATTGCAGCAATACATCGTGTCCAGTGAAGAACAATCTAAAGCACCCTGCAACAAGATTATGCATTTAGCAACTAAAATTTGCTTTTTCATACCATTTTTGTGACTAACTGACCTCAAACAGGTACTAAACCCTTCACTCTCCCTGGGTAAGAGGTGGTGCTTTCTGACATGTCTTCTCTTATATAATCCCCTTTTTTGGTCATGAAAGAGGGTTCCTCGTTTTAGGAAGGTGGATTCTTGTTCACCTAAAGATGTAGAAAAATGTCTTCTCTGGCATTCATTATGAAAGGCAAAACCAATGCTTTCCATGGATTTGGAACTTAAAAAGCCTGGATAAGTTTCATTTTTTTTATAAAATTCTGTGGTTTGCCTCAAAGCATTATCTGTGCATGAGTTTAACTGATTTTGTTTTCTCTCACATAAAGGCTGTTTCTCCACTTGCATGGACTCTTCTAATGTATTTCTGCTACTGAGAAAGGAAGCGAGAATTGCCTTTGGTGATTCAACCTTCAAATGCTTTGAAATAATAGCCAGCAAACAAATGAGTATTTTATTGTTGAGGTTCCTATTTATATTGCTCTTTACTAACTTTTGAGCATCACAGCGCTTGTTTAATATTTCACAAAAATTAAACCTATGTATAACACTGTAATCCTGACACATGGGCATACCTTTGTATGGAGATTCAGGCCATGTCCTGACCCATCCAAACAACGTGTTTTGAAATGAAAGCTTCAATTTGAACATTTCGTTTCCCCTAAATATATTGCAACTCACCTTCATAACTGGAAAATTCTGTGCAATACTGCGAGGACAATTCCTTTCAAATATCACAGTTTTAGTTAAGTATCTTTTGAAATCAAGTATGTCTTTTGTAGAGAGTTGTGAGTGTGCTTCATACAAACTAACATCAGTGTTGGACTTATGCCCACCACAGTCTGTATCCAACTTACTTTTCTCTAACACTTCTGTTATTACTGGGATACTTGTCTGTATATGTCCCACATTCTCCTTACTGCTCTTCCTCCCTGTTCTTTTCAAAAGATCATTACCGCTAACACATTTCTTATTCTGAACATTTCTAGAACTAACATAAATGTGAATTTTTGACTTCTGGTCATTATCACCTTCTGAATTCTCCAGCAGTTGATCTTTGAATTCATTTTCAGCAAATGTCTGATTAAATTCAATATCAGTGCCATTGCCTCTGAAGGAAGTTACAAAGACTCTTCCTCCTTCTGCCAAAGCACAGTGCTCTTGTTTGCTAATTGGTGGGCAATTATTTTCTCCAAGTTCAGAACCAACAGTTGAAGCTTTTACACTACTTTTATCATTTTTCAGTTCTTGTTTCTCTATCTCAGATATTTTTTGTACACCGCATATCTGTTTAAACTGTACCAAAGATGGTTGGGCTTGAAAATTCTTCCAGTCTGTCTCCTTTAAGAGAGTTGATGCCATTTCACTATTTGTTTTACTTGACATGCAAGGAAGTTGAAAATTGGGGATTTCCAGTGGTTGTATATTTTTAAAGGGTTTTAATGTTGGAATGGTGTATGATGAAAGATTTTTTTCTTTACCCTCTCTTTCTGCAGTGGTTTCATTAGCACTACTGGAGGAATATTTATCTTCTATAGAACACACTTTTCCCAGAAAATTATTTTTCCCATGTTGTGTATGTGAAAATACAGAACTGGTACCACATAAAAATGGAATTTGCAGGAGCTGGTATTGTTTCCACTTTTTATCAGAGACAGACTTATGATATAACAATTCCATCTGAAATGAGTCTCTGTTTAAGGGTGTAACTGAAGAATTTTGTTTTAGTTCATTTTCACTATTTCTTTTATTGTTTTGTCCTATATTGCTGTTCCGCTGCACTTGGGGTGGATCTAGTACTTGCAGACTCTTACAAGTGTTGGCACCACTCCACACACTGAGTGACTCTATTGGGAGAGGCTGTCCATGCACATTCAGTGAAATGACATCTTCTGTAGTACTCTGGTTTTTATTTTCAGAACTGCATTTTTTGCTGGACAGCTTGTTTTCTGATACACTACATGGCAATATTTCATTATTACAAGTTTGAAAATGGACAAAATTCCTCATACAAGTTTTTGTTGTGTCACAACTTTGCTTTTGTAATGCCCAGTTGTTTTGCCTTTCTGATAAATATACAGGATCATATGGTGATGTCTGGTATCTGTTCACACAACGTGTGCTTTGCTCTAGCTTTTGCTGCTCCTCTTTCCCTACCCTTTTTTGATTACTTTCTATTTTAATTCTCTTTGGATATAGGTAGCATTCAGTTTCATCTGACGTTGCAGAAAAAAATCTTTCAGAACATGTACTTTCCATGTTCACCAATGTAAGTTCCATACTTGCTGAGGCAGTCCTGAAAATTAAAGAAATATTAAAGTATTAGGCATAAATGATCTTGTAATGAATTCCAAAATGTACAGGACACAAAGTCAGTAATTCTATCATCTACCTGTTATCACACTGATATTTGTTGCACATACATTCCAGGCCTGAGAAAAAAGCAGGATCACTGAACAACATTTAAAACCAAGATCTAGAATTTAAGATAGAAGTAGTTTACTAAAGTTGCAGAGTTATGCAAAATTAAAATGGGTGATAATTTCACTGTGTCACCAAGTTAAAGAGATTAAGTGCATTTCTCATGCATTTGTCACACAGTGTTTTTGCCAAAAATTAACACTGTGAACAAATACCGAGAAAATAATGCCCATTGATGAACTCTTCAGGATCTGGGGAGTGGACCCTTGTTAAAAGCTGACAGAAATTGACAATCTTGTCTTCCCTGTGTGATAATTTGTAATGTGGAAGTAGAGGCAAGTCTATCGGAAGTCCCCCCTATGGACAAAACACTGTATCAGATTGTATCCTCATACACAAAGAAACAGTGGTGTCTCAGGCACAGATCTAGATTGTTAAATGTACTGATGCTGAAGCTCATGTCTCTTCAAGTCAAGTGCACTCAGCAATTCCATTTAAAAATTGATCTACCCAGTGTGTGGAACATAATTTGCACAAAATGAGATTTCATAAATTGAGGGAATTTATTATACTTGCAGCAGACTGGTTCACCACTATGCCTGAACAACCCAGTCACCGTGCAGAGCTGACCTCAGCCAGCCAACAGGAAGGCTCTCAAAACGTTTCATGGAGTATGTAATTGACAGAATTAATTTGTTAACCCGGGCTGCATGATTAAAGAATCAAGTGGCATTCCTGATTTGACAGGTTTACTTCTGTAAGTGCACAGGAAAACCCATTTTGGCAAGAAACACTCCTGCGACTGCGGGATATACTTGTGAAGTGCTGACAGCAAATGAATCCTAAGGCTTATGGTGTTTTCGCCCCTCGCTGCAAGTGACAGGACCCCTCTGTGCTGCTCCTGAGGTGATTCACCTCTCTGGCAGATAGGAACTCTGTTCTCTCCCCTCTGAATTTTTACCGGCAGGAAAGCCGTCTCTCCCTCCTGCTTTGCACAGCCTCTTGTAAGCTTTTCTTTTAAAGCGTTCTTAATTCCCTCCCTGCAGCAGGGTGGCTTCTCTCTCGGCGCCCTCACCCGCCCTGAGGTGCCTCCCCTAGCTGTACTCCCCAGGAGCGCGGGGGTCTCCCTCAGCCCGGCTGCCCGCCCTCTCCGTAGGCTGCCTCCTCCCTAGGCTCTGCCTGCCCGGCACCCCGCTGCCTCCGAGCGGGACCCTCTCATTTGGGAACTCAACGAAGCAGGGATCATCCCTCGCACCGACCCGGGGGACGGCCACACAGCCCACCCTCCGATTGCCCCACAGCGGGAAGAGCCGCGCTAACGGGAGAAATCCCTCCGCTCTGCTCCTCCCCGCCCCGCCGCGCCCCACGCTTCTGAGATCGTTCTGTCGTTCTACGATTGTGTCCCTCCGCCAGAAAGGAAAGAGGCCGGTGGCTTCTCCTCGCCCCTGCTGTGATTTTGTGACAAAAGCTTCAGGCTGAGGCGCATGGCTGCTAAGAGGCTGTAGAAACTGCACTTTGGCTAGAAAATCCTTTCTTTGGTGCGTGAGGAATGAGAGTCACTGACCAGACCCAAGCAATCTGCCACCAATTATTTCTACAGTTATTATTTTCCAAATTGCATAACTCCAGAAGCATGAGATCCTGCATGTGCAAATACTCTTCTCTACAGCCTTTCTCTGCCATCCTTTTCTGGTGAACATACACCAGAAACGACATTGCTTCCTTTGATTCTAATATCTAAGGGGCCCTACAAGTGTTCCAGAGATGGACTCTTCATCAGGGACTGCAGTGGTAGAACAAGGGGTAGGACACAGGGAAATGGCGTCAAACTGAAAGAGGATAGACGTAGGTTAGATATAAGGCAGAAATTCTTCCCTGTGAGGATGGTGAGGCACTGGCAAAGGTGCCCAGAGAAGCTGTAGCTGCCCCATCCCTGGCAGTGTTCAAGGCCAGGTTGGACTTGGCTTGGAGCAACATGGTCTAGTGGAAGTTGCCCCTGCCCATGTCAGAGAGGTTGGAACTGGGTGATCTTTAAGGTCCCTTCCAGCCCAAGTGATCCTATGGTTCCATCATTCTATTTTTTTTTTTCCTTTCACAGTAGCATGCATTGACTCAGCCAAGGCCTTTATTCCAAAAATAACAAGTATTCATGCAGCTTCGTGCTTTTGAAATAGGTGTTTCCTTTTCAACCACTGAAATTTCATGTCCAAAAGGTTTCTTTTTTGAAGTTTGCACTAAAGCAGCAGGTTGCTTTAGTACCATTAAGGACTGGCTGTAAAAATAGAAACATCCTGAGGGCCTGTGGCTGCAAATATATTATTTTAAAGGTTTATCATCCATACTACTGTGAACAAATCCACTGAAGCCCAATAGATCCATTGTTCCTGGCAGTAAACATTACATGCAGGAAGCATATAGAACTAAGCCTTAAAATACCTTTCTCTTCAATATTTCTGCTTTTGTTAAGTAAATCTGGCTAATAGCTGCCTTCTAAAACTTAAGAAATGTTATTAATGGAATTAATCTTTATTTAACAAGGTACAGTTCCTGTCTATTTTTAAACTATAAACAATCTGACTGAAATCAATTAGATTGCATTTTTTAAAATCCTGAAAATACCACATGGAATGATGGTATAAACAAGATATAAACAAGAAATAGGAGTTTTAGGCATGTAAGAGAGATGCACCATGACACTTACGTTTGATACTCCTCTGCGCTGGAATAGCATCTAGGAAGCATTCCTGGAAGATAAATTACTGTATTTTTTTCTGAAGGGGAAATGCCGCAGTGTTCACAACTGTTCCTAATATCTTCTGAATAGAATATTCCCCCATTTGCCTGTCAGTGGGAAGTCCCTTAATATGCATGGTAGGTTGCAAGTAAAAGGAGTCAATTTAAAATTACTCATGTCTTTGAACAGTGAAAACAACCAGAATTAAATGAAAAATAAAGAAAACTGCCTTTTTCTTGCATCTACACAGCTATAGATCAAGATTGTTTATTAAACCCCGTCCAGTTGTTTCACATCTAGGGTTTACTTTGTTGTTTATAATTTAGATACCTAGCATAAGCTGACAGACTTCCACTGAAGCATATCCTGTATGCTCTGTACTTTTCAATTTGCAACTCACAAAAAAAATATAACTTGTTTACTGATAATACAAACTGAATATAGTATATTTCTACTAATGGAGTGAAAAAAGACATAATTGCTTTCTTGCTACTCAGTTCAATAACATTTTAACAGGATACAAACACCACATTTTGGTTGTAGAATTTTTATAATTTCAATCTTCCACTTTCTTTCAATTGATTACTTCACCACCACAGTTATCAGGTATATAACTATTGTCTTATATTGCACGTTGACAAAGTGGGTTGTAGAGCAGCTTTTTGACGAAGTCAGCAAAGAAATTTTGAGTTCTAACTGAGTAAGCAGTTCTCAGAAATACTCCACTTATTTAAGTCTCTTACAAAAAGTTCTGTAGCTCACATTTTTTATTTTTTTTAACTCAAAAAGAAAAACATTGCAAAATATTAAAAAGGTCAGGAATAAATATTAGGAAATTAAGTTAAAAACCAACAAAAAAAGCACCAAAAATAATTATGCTAAAATATTACAATCTTGATGGATCAAGTGAAACAGTGCAATTTGGCTTAAGAGCTTTAACTCAATTTAGCCTTGCCCTTACAATTCATTGTAAGTAAACTGCCTTTTTAGAACATGAAATTTCAAGACTGAAAGTCTGTTGTAATCCATCATGTTTCTATCATGAACTGTAATGCTAAAAACTTTCCACTGTTAAAGTAGCTCACCTTATAACGCTGATTCATCAAAGGCTGGAACTAAGTTTCCAAAGGGAATTAATTGCTTTACCAGGAAAAGTTTCATTTTGATAAATGTTTTATGAGCAAGACACTGGTCCTTAATGTTCTTAAGACTATATTTTATAAATTACCTTTTTCTTGTCATCTTCCTGTCACATGTCATGCAATCACTTCATCATTAAAAGTATTCTTTAAAAAGTTGGTGTGTGAAAATACTTCCTATACTTTTGATCACAGCTGCTGTTACCTGTGGCCCTAACTCACATTCTTCCTATCCATCCATGCTTTGAAATAGCTTAAGGAAAACTTCAGTCCTTCCCTCTGTTCTAGAGCAATCCATAATCTGTTAAACCTGCTAAGTATTCTTATATAATTAAAATAGAACTTTAGCTTTACCCAATATACTTAAAATCACAAGGAAGCTAATGTCTCTCTGTATGCACTGCATACATTAATTCCATATTCTCAACAGTGTGTCCATACTAAGAAAGAAAAAGCATCATGTAGGAGGTACACTATGTTGCTGTCAGCTTCCATGTGTGTGCAAGCAACAGTCCTAGTGCGATTTAGTGATGTGTTGGTCCTTCAAAGCTGGACCCAGAGTAAAACTGTCCTGAAAATCACAGACTCCTTGAAAAGTTATTGAGTAAAAGTTTAGTAACTGCTCAGTGGCATTTCTTGAGATGCCATTATTTTTATATTTCCTCCCACTTTTTATCTTCCTTTTTGTTTCTGCCATCATAAATGGTGACAGCTCTTTCATGACAAACACAAAGTCCTCAGAAAAGAAGGAAGCTGTTCCAAAAAACTTTTTTTTTTCCTTGAAGCCTTATACAGAGCTAAATTGAAAGGAAAATACTGCTGTAAAACAAGGGGAACAAAGTGTGTGAAGATCTACTGTGAGACATTCAGAAAGCATTTTATTTAAGAGTAATAGAGAAGTGCAAGACAAAGCCTCTCTTTAGCTCTTGGGAACAGAAGTGCATCTGACACACATCCTCCTGTCCCTGCACTGGTCTCACTGCTGCCTGACTGCCATGATGATTGAATTCTTTGAAATTGGTTTGGTGCTCTGATTTCTGCTGGTAACAAACTCTTTTGCTGCTTTCAAAAGGAGTTCCTTTACATCTTGAGGGATATAAAAAGAATATGCTTAAGAGGGGTGTAAGAACTTAAGCTAGACCTATTTAACTGTAGGGTGAATCATACCCCTCTATTTTGACCACTACAATGAAGTCACTGCTTGACTGCCTCATGTCCTATGCATTTGACAGCTGTCACTTTGAATAAAAACTGCTGTTTCTTGGACTTGATATTTTGGACACATTCTCTTCCTATTACCTGATGCACTGTTTCATCATACCACTCCATTGCTGCAACCATATCACTCTCTATTATATTAGCACCCTGTACAATCCTAAAGATGTTCTAATTTTCCAGCTGAAATACCATGTTTGCAGCTTAATTCCAAAACAGAAGCAGCAAAAAAGGGTTTTTGTATACACAGCAGTAAACACAGAGATACAAAAGATCTTAATCCAATTTTATCTGCCATTATCCATCTTAGAATCATAGAATAGTTAGGGTTGGACAGGACCTTAAGATCATCTAGTTCCAACCCCCCTGTCATGGGCAGGGACACCTCACACTAAACCATATCACCCAAGGCTTCATCCAACCTGGTCTTGAACACCACCAGGGATGGAGCATTCACAGCCTCCCTGGGAAACCCATTCCAGTACCTCACCACCCTAACAGCAAAGAATTTCTTCCTTATATCCAATCTAAACCTCTGCTGTTTAAGTTTCAACCTGTTACCCCTTGTCCTATCACTACAGTCCCTAATAAATAGACCCTCTCCAGCATCCCTGTAGGCCCCCTTCAGATACTGGAAGGCTGCTATGAGGTCTCCATGCAGCCTTCTCCTCTCCAGGCTGAACAGACCCAACTTTCTCAGCCTGCCTTCAGACCAGAGATGCTCCAGTCCCCTGATTATACTTGTGGCCCTCCTCTGGACTTGTTCTAACAGTACCATGTCCTTTTTACTTTGAGGACACCAGAACTGCACACAGTACTCCATGTGAGGTCTCATGAGAGCAGAATAGAGGGGCAGGATCACATCCTTTGACCTGCTGGTCACGCTTCTTTTGATGCAGCCCAGAATATGGTTGGCTTTCTGAGCTGTGAGCGCACACTGAAGCTGGCTCATGTTCATTTTCTCATTGACCAACACCCCCAAGTCCTTCTCTGCAGGGCTGCTCTGAATCTCTTCTCTCCCCATCCTGTAGCTGTGCCTGGGATTGCTCCAATCCAGGTGCAGGACCTTGCACCTGTCATGGTTAAACTTCATGAAGTTGGCATCAGCCCACCTCACAAGCATGTCAAGGTCCCTCTGGATGGCATTCCTTCCCTCCAGCATATCAACAGAACCACACAGCTTGGTGTCATCAGCAAACTGCTGAGGGCGCACTCAATCCCACTGTTCATGTCTCCAACAAAAACGTTGAACAAGACCAGTCCCAACACCGATCCCTGAGGGACACCACTCGTTACTGATCTCCAGCTGGACATTGAACCGTTGACCACAACTCTTTGCCTGCGACCATCCAGCCAGTTCTTTATCCACTGAGTGGTCCACCTATCAAATTGATGTCTCTTCAATTTAAAGACAAGGATGTTGTGTGGGACAGTGTCGAACGCTTTGCACAAGTCCAGGTAGATGACGTCAGCTGCTCTACCCCTGTCCATCAGTCCCGTTGCCCCGTCATAGAAGGCCACCGAATTGGTCAGGCAGGATTTCCTCTTAGTGAAGCCATGCTGGCTGTCACCAAGCACCTTGTTGTTTTTCATGTGCCCTAGCATGACTTCCAAGAGAATCTGCTCCAAGCTTTTGCCAGGCCCAGAGGTGAGACTGACAGGTCTGTAATTCCCTGGGTCATCCATTTTCCCCTTCTTGAAAATGGGGGTTATATTTCCCTTTTTCCAGTTGTCAGGAACTTCACCTGTCTGCCATGATTTTTCAAATATGATGGCCAGTGGCTTTGCAACTTCATTTGCCAGCTCCTTCAGGACCCGCGGATGGATTTCGTCAGGTCCCATGGACTTGTGTACATTCAGGTTCTTAAGATGGTCTTGAACCAGATCCTCTCGTACAGTGGGCCCAAGGTCTAGGTTTTCACAGTCCCTGTGTCTGCCTTCCAAGACTTGGGTGGTGCGGTCAGAGCCTTTGCAAGTGAAGACCAAGGCGAAGAAGCCATACAGAACCTCAGCCTTCTCCAAATCTTGTGTAGCCAGTTCTCCTGAAAGCTTCCGGAGGGGGCCTATGTTGTCCCTTGTCGTGGTTTAAACCAAGTCCCCCAACTCCTGGAGAGTTAGGAAGGAGAATACAAAGAATGTAGCCCCCACGGGTTGAGATAAGAATGGTTTAATTGCTAAGGCATAACACAAAACCCCTACTGCCATTTACTACTACAAATAATAATGATACAGCAAACAACAAGTGAAGAGAATACAACACCCCACCAGCCACCAACCCATAACTCACTCCACCCTGCCCAGCGGAGCACCACGTGCTCCTTCCTCCATTTTCCTCCAGAGCTCCACCCCTCCAGCTTTTCTCTCTCCCAGTTGCATCCTGGGCATCACGTGCTATGGTATGGAATACCTCATTGGCTAGCCTGGGTCAGGTGTCCTGTCTCTCCTTCCTTCCAGCCTCCCCTCCTCCAACTGGCTGGAGCGTGTGCTCAGAAAAAACCTTGAACAAAAACACCCTCAAAACATACTTGCTATCAGCAACTGTTCCCAGCCCAGAAGTCAAAACACAGCACTGCACCAGCCACAAGAAGGAGAAAAATGACTGCTACGGCTGAACCCATGACATCCCTAGTCTGTTTTTTATTTGCTACATACCTATAGAATCCCTTCCTGTTATCTTTCACATCCCTAGCCAAGTTTTAATACTAACTGGGCCTTAGCTTTCCTAACTTGGTCCCTAACTTCCCAGACAACATCCCTGTATTCTTCCCAGGCCACCTGTCCTTGCTTCCACCTTTTATAAGCCTCTTTTTTCCTGTGAATTTTTCTCAGCAGCTCAAAGGGCAGTGAAAATAGTTCTGCCTGCCAGACAGTTCAAAACCTCTTTGTTGAAAGTTGCTGCTGAATTCAGGTCACAGGTATTCAAAGGCACTCGGAATGCAGTGTTGTTCTTTTCATGCTAGCAGGGCAGTTAACTAAATCTATATGATCCCTAAGCCTCATTAACTTTTGCTCAAGATACTGCATAGAATATACAGGCGTAGTTCATAGAGCCACAGACTAATTTAGGTTGGAAGGGACCTCTGGAGATCATCTCAACCACTCTGCTCAGAGCAGAGCCAGCTTTCAAATTGCATCTAACTCAAGTCCTTGATCAAGCTGCTCAGGGCTCTTCTAGACAAGATCCAAATATTTCTAAGGTTGGGGATTCCCCGGTGCCTCTGGGGTGCTTGCTATGAAAAGCTAGTTATAGCACTAAATTTTAAGCAATCCATCTTCTGTTTTCCAGTCTTTGTCTTCTTTTAGTCTCTGTGCTTACCAAATGTGAACTAACTAAACCATCTATGTGTAATACATGACTAACATGCATAGTAATTCACTCAGTCTTACAGTCATATCTATTTCTGATAAAAAGCTGGTTAAGAATAACAGATTACATTTAAATAAACACGTCTTCTTCTTTAAACACATCATGAAGTTACAAAATATTTACACATTCTGCTTTACTCTTGAATAGTGTTTATAGTGAAGAGGTTACATTTCAGAGTCACATAGTAAAGCTAAGTGTTCACCATATCTGCTTATCAGTAGATTTTAATGTCCTTGGAAATAAACCTTGTTAATAACAAACACAGCACCCCTTCTGCCATTACTAACCAGGTATAGTGTAGAAGTTGCAGTTGGCTGCTCAGGCAACTTCTCAGTCAAATTAAGCCATTTAAGAGGTGACAAATTATTGCAGAAACTCACAAGAGGTACTGCTTAAGTTAAGAAGTCCACAGTGTAAAAGCTAAGTGTGAGCTGCACACACATTCTGTGTGAAACATCCATGGGACAACTGCAGAGTTTCACAAGATAGTTTTCCAGTATAAGCAAAAGGACAACAAAATAGGTAGCCTTGTACCTTAAGGCAATACAATCAATGCAGATTACTGATTTTGCTTCCTGAACTTTCACACAGAAATATTTGGTAAAGTGTATGATGAATCATTTCATTACAGTTTGGGGATGTATCAGAAGCAGGAAAATAACAAACTCTTCTAGTTCTTTTTTCAGGCGAATTCTAGTCTTGTTCCGCAACTTCCCATCTAGTTGCTTAAAATTATCCAGATTCTAACGGATTTTAGTGTCTTTCATTGGCAAGAACAGATGAAAATTCAGTGCGCAAGATGAAAGTGCTTTTTGAAGTGGAAAATTAACTACCGAAGTGCACTTTGAGTGTATTTAGTTTACCTATGGCCATCAAACTTCATGTGAAAACAAAACAATGGGCCTGGCAAAAGTTTTATTTGTTCTCTTTTATTTCTGAAAGACCTGTGGGATCTATGCTGCTTGACATACCCATAAATTACCTGGAAAACTATGTAAGACAGATCACAGTTATTGGAGGTACTAAAGATTATAGCTGATTGTGGAGAATCCCAGAATCACCCTGAAATACTGAATGACAGCATAGTAAAACTATAGATAAATTTTATTATTGACAAATGAAAGCTAATATGTAGAAGAAAAATAACCCTAACTGTATATGCATATTTAGTGTGCCTTTACTAGCTATTACTACTCAGAAAAAAAGATATAGTGGAATCTGCAGACAGTCTCTGAAAACAGTAATTATTGGGAAAACACTACTGATACTGTATTTCTATAATCCACAGTATGTCCAAATCTTTAATAGTGAATGATACTCTGTTTGTTCCATCTGAAAACAAATGAAAAAAACCCAAACAAACCAATCAAACAAAAAGATAGAACGGAACTGGAAAACTTAGAAAAAACATGATCATTGTGAAAGCTTTCATATGAGAAAAACCTCAAACATACTGAGACTTTTAACTAAAGAAAAGGGATGATTTGTGGGAATGAGATATGAGTCTATAAAGTCAATGGTGGCATAAAACAGGGGAAAAGAAAAGGACTATTCCTAAAAACTTCAGAGTGGCCATACTGGTTCATATTCAGGTCACTTCAGTCCAGTGTCCTATCTGAGAGCACTGGAAAGCTCAGGCAATAAGAATGGGATAAAACATGTGCATTTCCTAAGTCTCAGTCTACAACAATTTCTTGTTTGGTTACTGTCTAGGTATTCAGTATTTCCATGGATTTCTATATTCACTAGATTTCATTCCAGTCTCCCTTTAATTCCACATAAACTTTTAGCACCCACAAAATTTAGGATCAAAAGATTTCAGTTTAACTTCACTAATTTTAAGTCTCTCTTTATTTATTTGGAACCAGTACTCTGTTTTGATGCCTCCCTTTCCTGTATTAAAAAACACAGTGAAAACACTCAATCCCTGCCATGCTATTCATGTTTCTCAGACCTCTGTCACAGCTTGATCAGGCATCTGTTTTCCAGGCTGAAGAGTCTTATTTGGTTGACCTCACAACAGAAGCAACTCCATACCTCTGATCATCCTTGGTGCCCTTCTCGGAGCCTTTTTTAATTCCACCATATCCTCCATAAGATAAAGGATCAAGAGTGCATATAGTGGTCAAGTTGGTTCACATATTTATGCAGCAATGTATTTATGCAGCAATGTATTAATATTCTTTGGCTTATTTTTTATTTATTTCCTAATAATTTTAACATTCAGCTTGTTTTTTTGACTTCTGCTGATCACTCATATTTTCACTGAACCATCTATCATATCTTGAAGAGCTGTCTTCTCTGCAATAACAGTCATTTCAGAGACCATCATTTTAAATGTGAAGCTAGGACTATATTTTTTCCCCTCTGCAGCAGTTTATGTTACTGCAAATTGAATTTCAACTGCCAGTTTATTGCCCCATCTCATAAGGTCCTTCTACAGTTCTTCAGCTGTGGTTCTCATTTTTACTACTCTAAATAAGTCAGTACCATTGGTAAAGTTTGTCACTGTGCTATGCATTCCCTTTTCCAGATAATTTTCAGATGTGTCAAATTGGATATAAGAAACTCCTAACAGGACAAGAATTGAGGTGTATCACTAAAATGAATGCTCCAGAAGCATAGCACAAACAAAATATAGTCTTTTTCATGTATAATTAAATTGTGCAATTCATGGTAGCATGTACTGATGAGGCTCAAAAACTTCAAGACTAAGATAAGATTCAGGAAGGCTACCTTCACATCCTACTAAGCACAATGACTTGATTGCAAACTAAGAACCAAAAAACTGCAAAATGTTGTTGTCAGAAACCAGAGAGTACCAAGTGAATGACTATTGAACATTTGCGGTGTTTCTGATACTCTTTCTCTAAGCATCAAATACTGGCCACTGTTGGAGACAACATACTGTGCCCATCTGTAAATACATCAGACATACACATCTGATCCAGTACGCCCATTTTCCCATTCTTTGATTAGGTGTATATTTCAGATTATTATTAATGCTTTAAAAATATGCTGTATTTTTACATTTTCAAGAAGATACTGGATTCTGAAATGTGCTACTAATGACAAATAATGAAATCTAAATATTATTGAAATAATAAATAACTGGCCCTAAAAACTCCATGGATGAATATCCTCTTTAAATCTGTTAAAGATTTTTGAATGAGTTCTTCCTTTCATTTTTATTATTCCTGTTTGAACTAATTCCAAAATGTATACCTGTCCAGTGACAAAAAAAGAAGGTATGTTGATCTTTCAGGAGGCAGAGCAGCATAATGGTGAGTTTTGTTCTAATGATTATGTTTTGATTATCAGAGCAACTGGCTGGAATTTGAAGAAGACATTATTCCAGGGCAGTTACATCCCATAAGTTTTTTAAAACTAAAATGTCTTATTTGGGCATCAGAAACTGTTACCTGTAATGGCATTGCAACTGAAGACATTATATTTGTTAGCAAAATATCTACTCCCAATTATTCAAATATGCAGTCCATGACTAAAGCTCTCTTCCAGACACACGTTCCTCTGTTCATATATATGAGCCATAATAAATATCTTCTGATTCTTTAATTTAGTATGATTGCCACAAATTGGGCAACCATGAAGCAAGATTTACATATCAAGAAATAAAATGTATTGCTTACACTGTAAGCACTGGGAATTAGCACATTATAATTGATAGATGCGTTATTTTTTCTTTTTTATTCTCCCCCACCATCCTGATCTAATAAATAGTATTATTTGTAGGCATGAAATGTGGGCATAAACTACAATTGTTTAGTCAAGTGTCAAAATCTATTTGTTGGGGGTTCACTTTTGGCAGGCACATAGAACTAATAATAAGTAGCTGAAGTGTGTCACCGAGCATGTGGGCAACTTATGTGTTCTCTGTTAATTTTGTAAAGTCTCCAGATGTCATGGCTGTTAATATAAATAATGTGGGTGAAAGCTGTTCCTGTTTTCTCAAACACTGGGAAAGATTAAGCTTCTGAACTACAGGAAAAACTCTTATCCTAGCTCTTAGCTATCACTCCAAAATATGATTTACTATCATCAAAAAAGTGAAAACTTTTTTATAATGTATGTATCACATCTGTAGAAGCCTTCTATTTTGGAAACTGAAATTCTTATGTTTCTTTGATTCTAGGCTGCAAAACATCTGACAAAGTTATATCTAGGAAATCTAGATGAGGCATATCTAGTACAGCTAGATCAGAACAGCTCGTAACATCCTAATTTAATGTACTGAACTTCACTTTTTCTGGCATAGTTTGTATAACTGAGCTGTTAGAGACTGTCTTTTCATGCATTTAATATAGAACCATTGGGAGCTGATTATGACTTATTGTGAATAAATTGACTATATTTAAAATTATGACTAAAAGATCAATGATGTAAACAAAGTTGACAAAGCTGAAACTCGGAGAATTACAAATGCAGGAATACTCTTGCTAGTATTTGAGGAAACTGTAGGCTATAAGGATTAAATACTCTAAATGGCTCAGATTCAAAATTCAAATATTTTTCACTGCGGAAGCACAATTCACAATTATCTGTTGATTTTGCAGTATTCAATAATAATACTTGGGATATCTTGTGCAGTATTTTTAAGGTGAAACCAAGTAAACCTAAAATGTTTTATCCAAGTTAATTTTAAATATAAATGATGGCACTTTCCTCTTACTATCTTTTAATGTTATTAGTCTGAATGAGATTCTGTAGTTACAAGATATATAAAATACTGTAAATTGAGATGCATATATTAATTTGTTAGCATGTAAGACTGTGAAGTGTAGGAAAAACAATGTGGTATGTTAAAGAATGGGGGTGATGATAAAAAATGTTGTAAGACCATTAATATGAGCAATCCTCTACTTGGCAAAAATAAATACAGTAAAAATAAATAATATCTATTCTTATTTTTAGGAAGGGCACAGCACAGAATGATGTTGTTAGGCAGTGGTTCTACAACATAGGAGCAATATGGAATTCTTCCTTTTTATTTCTTTAAAGCTGCAACAGTCCATAGGCTGTTATGATAACAATCACTGGCCATTTTCTCATTTTCTTGAAAAAAAAAATAGTGGCTCTTTGAGTAGTTTTATATATAAGATGGTTTCTGACATTAAGTTACAGTGTAGCTACAGTGTTAATTTATATGCATATATTTCTTTACAAAAATCTTCTTCACAGACACAGGAAAACGCTTGAAGAAAGGAAAAGTACCTAAAGTAGGCAGACACAAATATAAAACATACATTCATCAGGCCTCAGTTCTGCCCGTTGAGTGGGCTGGATGGGAGTATAATTTCCTGTGATTTCAAGTTTTCCTGACAGTGCTGTAAATAGCAAGAGCATTGTATCTGTCTTCAGCAAGCCCCAGGAATCAGGCATAGCATACAGGTAGGCAGGCTATTCCTCTCCACTGTTGCACAGCATGTAGTGATTTGATATAGCTGAAGGTCAACACTATAAATGAGACATCCTAGCAACTGGTAAGTGGTTTCCACACTGACTGCTTGCTAAAACAACTGCTAGACTATGTTGATTTAATAAGCAGTTTGCTTTTGAATTCAGCAATTATTCTTTCTAATCTATTTTAATATATTCAGGTGTTGCTAGTTTGAAAGAGATGGAATTTCAGTAATATTCATGGTAGGAATAAAGATCAGTTAATCATTTTTATCAAATCTCCCTTTTAAAGGTTTTCCTTAAGAGACCCTTAGGAGAAAAAAAAAGGGGGGAAATTATGGCTATGAAAAAGAAACTGAACAAGGTCTATAGGGTCCATAAATTCAGGAAGATCTTAATGTTCTTTTTTCAAGCATATGAATCAGGAATTTATGTTCCATAAAAGCATTAGGGGAAAAAACTTCTTTAAGAACATGGAACTTTTTCTTGAGGTTCATGGTGAACACTGAAAAATTAGATAGCTTCCAGCTCCTGCTTGGCCCAGTCTCAAACATGGTCAACTACCGACATATGACACAAGAAAGACTGCAGGCATTTCTTTATACAAAGTAACTTCTAAATTGATTGCATCATTCTCATATAAAAAATACACCAATTAAATATATATATATGCATTTTTATACTTGGATAAAATTATTGTGTGTATGACAGTTACGTACATTTACACAATGTTATATAAAATGCATTCTTATGTGTAGATACAAGTATACATTAAAAATGACAGTTATGTAGGTCTTTAGAAAATTCCTACATTCACTCCCATTTCAACTACGGCCAGAAATTTAGAATAGACTCAAGATAAGCAAAGCAAGTTGATTAAACATCTATGAAATAGCTCTGATGTCCTGTTAAACATCAACAAATTCGTAAAACAGACCAAGCCACAGAAAGGCTAAAAAAATATCAAACCACCCAACTGCCTAAAAAAGCAAACTAAGAAGCAAGTAAGTAACAGCCTAAAAATTTTATAAACTAATTTTGTAAAGACAATAAATCATTTAATACATGAGACTGGGCAGTAAATAATGTAGGTTTAACATTTTCATGTGTGTGTGCAGTTGCATATACACACACAAATTACGTATACACTAACAAACATTGAAACAACACACATAGACCATAACATAAATTTCTTAAGAGAAATAACAGTCTCAGTTATGCAACTGTTCACATCAAATTAAGTGGGACAAAACACTTACTAGTCTATCATTAGTTTGAAATGGCATCAGAATGAAGGATCATGAATTACTAGTTGTTTTACAAAGGCAAGGAATCTAGAACACAGTATGACATTGAAACCTAAACCACTGCTTTCTTAGGATATTGTGCCTGAAAGAGATCATCCAGTGATAAACAAATGAAGCCTAACTCTTTGCCCCTTCAGGGTGTAGCTAATTATCACTTCACTTCTGTAATTTAAAAGTTGAATATCCAGCATGGGAGACACTCATCTAGATGGTGATTGATGTTAAGTCTCTAAAACAGAAAAGAGGTGTTGCCATGCAGTGGTATCTCCCCAAATATAGAGAGACGGTAAAATTATTTGACTTTTTTATAATAATGATTAGATTAGGTAGAATTATTTCCCTCCCTGAAAGATCAACATGCTGCAGGTCCAAGAGGTAAACCTTCAATTAACCTATTACCCATTTCTTACCAAGCTTATCTAAAAGATAAGATTAAAACCAGAGTACTGATTAACAGACTGTTAGAGTCAAATGATGGCACATGGACTGAATCTCCCGATGTTTTCTAAAACACATTATGTGCAGAAAAGGAAATAAAATCTAAATTAATGCAAATTCAACAGTGAAGCAACTGGGTCAGCAATGTAGGTCCCATGGATTTGAGCACCAGGACTGCCACTTTCACAATTAGCGATATTTCTTATCAGTCTGAAAACTACAGGGTGCTTTTCATGTAACCTAATTTAGGACATCTGCATCTGAGCTAACCACTTAAAGTTCCCTTTATAGACAGCAGGGAAAACAAGAACTTCTGGGCTGACATTAAATATTATTTTATTTTATTTTAGATGTTTAGGAAGAGCTAAACGATTAAAAATGTCTGTTTCAACTGACTATACTGGCAACACAGTGCTACTAACTCAAATGCAGAGGGCTACTCCAACATCTAAATTTGATTAAGTGAATCTTAGCCCATGTGTTTGCATTTACATGCTAATCATTTGAGAAGTTAGTGAAATATTGCTTCTAAAAAGCCTGGAGAGAAAATAAAGCAAGAAAAGATTGTGTAATGAACTGGATTGCAGCATGCAAGGTCATGAACTTTGTGTATAGGAAGCAGTTGGACCTGGGGGTAAATAAATCTGGACTCAGGGATGCATTAGCTCTTACTATCTCAAGTAAGCTTGTCCAGGAGTCTCTGTCTGGAATAGCATTAAGAAACACAAACATGCCTTTTGACCAACACTATCCTTTTATTGACTCTTAACCACTAGTTAAGCTGCCACTTTTCCACTAGGCAAGTTCAGTGAGATCACAGGGAGAAACATCTTCACTGAGACTGATCCTTGCAACAGATATTTAGTCTGAGCTGTCTGGGCTTCCTCTTGAGTTTCTATGCCTGCAGAATTGCTCCACTCAGAAATGAGAAAGCAGAATATGCTCTGCATTTATTAGCGGACAGCTCTTCATGGCAAAAGTAATAATGGACTACATCCCTCCTTTGTCTCCTCCATTCATAAAACAAGTAGTTAAGAGCACAGGAATTGTATGTTGTAATTGGCTTTGGGAAACCTCATAGTTAAGGTACTGAATAAATGTAAAGAAATATCTGTCTTACCTATATACATCACAAAAGCACATACACATACTAGTATATGTTTACAGCATGTGATGAAACTTTGTCTATATATGCCAAAGTACAGTAAATGAAAGGGAACAGGTCTAAATAGGCTTTCTGTATTCATAGACACACCCAGTTCTTGTTTACTTATTTGAAAATTATTTGTGCACACAAATTTTTCAGCTGAGAAGATATTATCTCTTTTGACTTAAAACAGCCTTCAGAATAAAGCATTGTCCTTATAAAATTGGTTTTGTTTTTTTTTTAATTCCCCAGAGGCAATGGATAACGTGTATTATAGAGGACTTTGGGTCTAAGGAACCTAAAGGTGCACAGGTCCATGGGACCTGATGAGATTCATGCATGGGTCCTGAGAGAACTGGCAGAGAGAACTTGCAGATGAAGTGGCATTATTTTTGAGAAGTTGTGGCAGCCCAGTGGAGTTCTCACTGACTAGAAAAGGGGAAATATAATGCCCATTTTTAAAGGAAGGAAAAAGGAGTATCTAGGGAGCTACGTCCAGTTAGTCTCACCTCTGTGCTTGGCAAGTTCACAACCCTGAATGTGAATTGCGGCAATCCAAGCACAAATACAGGCTGAGTAGAGAACGATTTGAGAGCAGCCCTGAAGAGAAGGATGGGAGATCAGCATGACCTGGCAGTGTATACTCACTGCCCAGAAAGCCAACTGTGCACTATGCTGCATCAAAAGAATTATGAGCAGCAGGTCAAAGGAGGTGATCCTGCTCCTCTGCTTCTCTGAGACCCTACCTGGAGTACTTCCTTCAGCTCTGGGGTCCCCAGCACAATAGGGACATTAACATGTTGGAGCGACTCCAGTGGAGGTCACAAAGATGATCAGAGGGCAGGAGCACCTCTACTGGGAAGACAGACTGAGAGAGTTGGGCTTACTCAACCTGGGGAAGAGAAGGCTCCTGGGAGACCTTAGAGCAGCTTCCAGTACCTAAAGGGGACTACAGGAAAGCTGGAGAGGCACTTTTCACAAGGACATGCAGTGATAGGACATGGGGGAATGGCTTTAAGATGAAAGAGGCTAGACTTAGATTAGATATCAGGAAGAAATTCTTCACTATGGGGTTAGTGAGACACTGGCACAGGTTGCCCAGAGAAGCTGTGGCTGTGCCATCCCTGGCGGTGTTCAAGGCCAGGCTGGACAGGGCTTTGAGCAACCTGGTCTAGTGGAATGTGACCAGGCCCATGGCACGAGGTTGGAACTGGGTGATCTTTACAGTCCCTTCCAACCCCAAGCATTCTACAATTCTGTCATTAAATGAAGTAAGATATATTCAGCATCTCTCCAGACCTTGTTAAATCTGATTAAAGGAGATTAAAAATAATGGTAAGTTAAAATATCTAAGGCCTCTATTAGTCTCTGGTTTTATTAAAACTCATCCAACTCCATATTGCTTTCATTTCTTTACTCTTCGTGCTGTTGTACAGTGTTACAACATACTACTAAGTTAGCAGCAGCCTGCAGTCATGTAATAATGAGCTAGGGGCTATGCTTTTTTCACAGTGAGCTGATTTTAAATTAAACTTACACCATGATTTTTGGTTCACCTCCACTGATCGTCTCATTATTGAATGAAACAGCACCACGGAATGATTTGAATTGTGCTGACCAGCAATTCAGACATCATTTAGAACATGGGTACAAAAACCATGATCAGTAAAGAATATGAAAATTAAAGGAAGATTAATGATACAGTGTACAGTACTGTATAACATGAAATAAACTACCAAATTCTTAAAAATTAAATAGAAATCTATGTTGAAGTTGAAAAACGTTTTTATACAGATAGCAAACAGTTGTCATTGCTATATAATATCTAATTTGGATAAGCTAACAGGAGTATGGAATAATGCATTAATTATTTTTCATTCATCTCTAGATACACATATATATCAAGCAACCACAGAATAATAGCTAGAAAAGTTGATAACGCTTATTTGAGACAACAGTATTGCAAAGGATCTGCTGCGTTTGTTTGAAGTATTCTGGCTTGCTACAGAATGTTTATGACAGCAACATGAGACTGTTCCCCTTTTTGGTTGGCTTACTTTGCTACCCATGATAAATAAATCAGAAGAGCAACTAAAAATATTAAAGTTCCCTTTCTCCTATAGAAGATAATAAGCCACATTTCAACTTTAAAATATATGCACACAGCTACCCTCTATTTTGGTAAATCCTTCCTCTGGGAGCAGCCAGGCATTCTGGAAGAGGGCTTGTGCCCCAGGTAAAAGGCTGTTAGATGCAGCAGACAGCATGGTAGATTCCAGGGCTGAAGGAATGAAGAGTGATGCAGCATGATCACAGGACCCTAAGAGAGAAAACAGAATTGAGGGAAATTTAACAATAAGGGTTAACCACAGGTTAGGGTGGTGGAAGTTATGCAGGAAGGGTCAGGGAAGAAGAAACAATTCAGAATAGTATCTCACGTAGAGCTAAATCACCTAGGGTGGTTCTCACAGGTAAATGGTTTTCAAGCTCTTAGAAGTTTTTGGAGGCAGGTTCTTTTCATATTACTCATCGAATATATTAATCTGTTAGCACACGAATACCCCAGGTGCTCCCTGAGGTCTGACTTTGGGGATGGCTCTTGAATTCTGCAGCAAGCACACATGGTGGTAGGATATACTTGTTTACAAGCTTAGAAAGTGGTTGCTTGCTTTCTTTTTCATTTTTATCAGATAGAAAAGAATGAAAATCTGAACAGTCATTTCGGTATTAATATTTTTCATATTTTTATATTATGTCTTTTAATATTTATAAACTCGTATCTTCAAACTTACTTCAAATTACTATGCTGGTACTGCACAGCTTGTTTTCAGTGCAGCACTACCTTTTTCACCACTGAATATGAAACATGGGGTCTGTATTAATACTATGGGTCAGTATTTTTTCATGTATCTAAAGCCCGGTTGACTATGGAAATCATTGTAATGGGAAGTTAAAAAACCCACAGATATAAATTACTTAATAATGACAAATTCATGCCTAAGAAGCTCATCAGTGCCTGTTAAGTATCCTTTAAGTACCCTGATCCAAATGTACACTCCAGCTCTGCATGCTCCTAAACTTGAAACTATTAGAAAAGGAGGTGTTTTTGCAAAAGGAAACACTGTGTAACTGCTTTGCTTTTGATAAGCCTTTCTTAAGCTGACATCTCTGATACCAGGTACCAGACTAGCTGCTGTATGATGTATTTCGGGAAGAGAAGCAGCAACATGATTTTGACAAACAGAGATGTTGGCAACAGAAAAAAATGACCTAGTATTACATGTAAAAAGACTTGTTTTCATTGCAAATGGAATTATGAAATAATTTTTCAACGTTTTGTTTAACATCTCTTTTCTCTGATGAGTATGTCTGTCTGTTGGGTTTGAACTTATTTTATGTCCAGTAGCCTAGTTTCTGAGATGTATCTCCACTTTTAGCAGTAAATCCTGTTTTTGCAATTATGGGCAAAGAGTGCTGATTCACTGCTGTTTTCTTAAACCAAATTATATTTACAGGTATTACTTATGAAATAAAGACTGTTATGAGAAGTCATTGTGTCCCAGTGCAGTTTCATTATATAAAGATAACTACCTACATGTACACCAAGATCTTTGTACATTTTGTCCATAAGCAAGTGAACAATCCTGATGCAACTTTTATCAGAGAATCATATCATAGCATCATAGAATCATAGAATGGTTTGGGTTGGAAGGGACCTTAAAGACCACCTAGTTCCAACTGCCCTGCCACAGGCAGAGACACCTTCCACTAGACCGGGTTGCTCAAAGCCCCATCTACCCTCC